>NW_027282748.1:0-32069 GCF_046629955.1 Centroberyx affinis
CCAAGCAGGAAGTACAGGCAGCAGCAGCAGCGCATGTCAGAGTGAGTGTTGGTTCGGCCTAATGAGCCACACACACCTGCAGTGAAATCACCTCGCAAAAGGAACGATGATTATCAGGTCAATAATCACAAGTCAATAGACACCAGACCACAAAACAAACACATTTTCATATCAGGAATGTTTGGGGAAATAAGGAATGCAAACTAGAGATTTTCCTAAAAACAACCACCAAAAACCAATTATAGTTTCAGCAAAGCATTGATGCATGTTGTTTTATTTTGCCCTAAAAGATTGTATCCTCAGGTAACTTACATCACTTTGATACTACTCACATATGAATTTATCTCAATAAGATCTATGTCAGCCTAAAAGGTGGTAAACTCTATTCTGCACAAATATAAAGGTCGGTAAACTTGATTTTAGGTGAGTTTTTTTCCACTACATCCTTAATTGTCCATTGAGTTTCTGTTCAGTCTACTGTCATACTGTCCGGTTACGTTTTATCCTGCATCTCGTGTGTCAATCCTGTATTGTGTAACTTGTGGTATTGTGGTAGTGTATGAATGTTTTGGACGTGTCAACACCAATTAACCACTTAAAATTCCTTGTGCACCTGTGAATAAAAGCGTTTCCAATTCAGGTCGGGTGTCCAATGACAGGTGATTCACTGACTATTATGTTGACGGTATTGTGAACAACTTACAGCCTGTTGAGTCCCACCGCAACGTTTAATCACAAGACTGAATCAAAAACTAGGTTATATTGCTGCTGTCAGGTGAAAACCTTGTATCTCTAAAATGTCAGCTCTTCAGGAACTGAGAAAAATAGCCTCATTTTCAGCTTGACCACCATGCAATTTAGAGTTTATCCAATGGGTTTTTAAAGGGTTTAGTCAGCCCATAGGTTGTAGAAATGTATAATCTTATAGAGAACTTTGTGATCCTTCAATTAAAACATGAAAATCCCCAATATTGGAGTTACAAGGTTTTCACCCGACAGTGCTGATCATTGGTTGTCATTGAAGATGCATATTAATATGTACAGTGTCCAGAGGGGTCTAGACAAGTGAGTTTGTCACCGGAAGACTTACAGTGTGAATGTGAGATCGGATGGGAAAACCTGGGCGGGGAAAGTGAACAAGAAACACTCTCCTCTTTTCCTCAACAACTATCACTGACGTTCCCCTGAGCAAGGCACTGAACCCCCAACTGCCTCAGTGGAGACTGCAGGAGAGACTTAGGAAAGTAGAAGTGTGCATATCTAACTTATTTTTAGGCCAGGTGCTGCACAAAAGAATCATGAAGAGTGGTTAAAAAACTGGATTAGAACTCACTTATTTTAGACTTTATTTGACAACGTTTCAACCCTAAGGTCTTCATCGGCCAAATACAACGAAGACCTTAGGATCGAAACCCAGCATCAAATAAAGTCTAATAGAAAGGAGCTCTAATCCAGTGGATTAGAGCTGGGCAGAAATATGTGTCACTAGAAACTGAAATTGAATTATTCATATTTGAATTTGAATTGCTCAACTTGAATAATTGCATTAAAAAACTGAATTTGAATCACATAATTTGAATTTGTATTGTTTAACTTGAATTATTGCATTGAAAAACTGAATAGCATAATTTTAAATTGAATTTATTAGTTTCTAGTGACACATATTTCTGCCCATACTTCCTTTCTGAGCCACTTTGTACCGGGCAGCTCCCAGGTAAGAACTGTATGAATGTGAAGCAGGCAGAACAAGAGCATGGTGTTCGAACAACGCCCCCTTTGATACAGGTGGAAAAATAGGAATAATTTGCACTAACAATTTAAACATTTAAATCATCACCTGCTCGTCGCACCAAGAACAGAACGCATCAGTGAGAAGATTTTGAGTTCAGCAAGGAGGTAAAGGAACAGGGAAGGGGAAACCGACAGTGAAAGTTTATCAAATGAGTATAGTATCTAGCAGTATGCAGTGTGGGTGGACAAGAACATGCATGTGAATACACACACACACACACACACACACACACCCCAGTTACTCCCCACTGTTCCCGAACAACAACACTACTCCAGCTCCCATCGGTACCAACCTGGACGATGGGGGCGTTGAGTGTTTCCTCCACGTTTCGGCACACCGTCTCCAGCCGCCTCGCCCCCTCCAGCGCCGCACACTCCGCCCACTCCCAGAATGCACCGGACTCCAGAGAGCTGTGAGGGAGCTGGAAGGAAGGAGATGGAGGGAGAGGAAGAGAGAGAGAGAGAGAGAGAGAGAGGAGGGTTTATTTAGAAGGGCAACAATGAAAATTACATTTATCCTTTAAAAGTCGTGAAGGCTTGATATCTTCATTGTGTATTGCACATAGTAACTTTTTGTATATTGTATGGAGGATCACTGATTGACTGTAATGTCAGCTGATTTCTATAAACCCTTTTCACAAACATGGCTGACATACTTCCGCTCCGTCTCAGTAGGATATAGATCAGTTCTCACAATTGCCAGCGATGTTAAGAAGCCAACTTTCTGTCTCCTCCGACTCTGTCTGTGATCACTTATTTTGTGTTTCAACATAGTGCGTAACACAATGCAGGTGTTCTCACTGACATTTCTTTCCGTTTCTGCAAGACTCAACTATTTTACTCTTCTGAAGCACTTTGTGACTTTGCTGTGTGAAAGGTGCTATATAAAAAAAACTTTACTTATTTACTAGAAAAAAAAGTGACAAAATGCTAAAAATGACCCTTGGTTAGCCAGTTAGTATTTTGTGACCCTCAATCAAATAACCTATTTTTTTGTAGTAAGTAAAGTTTATTTATATAGCGCAAAGAAGTCACAAAGTGCTTCACAAGAGTAAAATAGGAGAGTCTTGCAGTCGTCCGACAAGAGAAACAGAAAGATATGTCAGTGACAACACCTGTATTGTGTTACGCACTATGTTGAAACACAAAATAACTGATTACAGACAGAGTCGGGGGAGACAGAAAGTTGGCTTCTTAACATTGCTGGCAATGCAGAGAACCGATCTATAACCTGCTAAGACGAAGAGGAAGTATCACAGAAAGATATGTCAGTGACAACACCTGTATTGTGTTACGCGATATGTTGAAACACAAAATAAGTGATTGCCCCTCTTATAATTGTATTTATTTAGGTATTCTTATTAATTTATTTTACTGTTTTATTGTGTCTACTTTTACTGTTTTTTTATTTTTATTGAACCGTGTGTATTTTTCTTAATTTTTTTATGAAAAACGCTTTGAAAACACTGTCGGAGGAGACAGAAAGTTGGCTTGAATGATTAAATAATGTAAAAAAAAAGGAACATGTGTCCTGTCTTTTGAGTGCAGATCATACTATCTGTGTTGTTAAGAGCATGGCACTAACACAGCCGGGGGGGTTAAGGGTTCGATTCCCACTGGATTTCCCATCATAGTGTTTATAGTGTTGTTACCTGCTGTGCGAAGCCCTGAAACAGCTGCTCCATGTCTGAAGCCAAGTCTTTATGCAGACAGCTGAACGTCCCCAACGTGCTCCACATCATCTGCAGAGCCAAGCCGTTAAACTGAGGGAGTTCGTTCAGGAGCAATGTGTTGATCGTCCTGAGAGAGGAGAGGAGGAGAGAGGAGGAGAGGAGGAGAGAGGAGAGGAGAGGAGAGGAGAGAAGGAGAGGAGGGAGGGGAAAGGAGAAGAGAGGAGAGAAGATGAGAAGATAGAGAAAGAGAGACGAGAGGAGAGAGAAGGAGAGGAGAGAGGAGAGGAGGGGAGGAGAGGAGGAGAGAGGAGAGGAGTATGGGCGAGGGGAGAGGACAAAGGAGAGGAGAGGAGGGAAGGAGAGGAGAGGACAAAGGAAGAGAGGAGAGGAGAAAGGAGAAGAGGAGAGGAGAGGTCAGGAGAGGAGAGGAGAGAGGAGAGGAGAGAGGGGAGAGACGGGAGAGGAGAAAGGAGGAGAGGAGAGAAGAGGAGAAGATAGAGAAAGAGAGGAGAGGAGAGGAGAGAGAAGGAGAGGAGAGGAGAGAGAAGGAGAGGAGAGGAGGAGAGGAGAGGAGAAAGGAAGAGGGGAGAGGAGAAATGAGAGGAGAAAGGAGGAGAGGAGGAGAGGAGAGGAGAAAAGAGGAGAGGAAAGGAGAGGAGGAGAAGAGGAGGAGGAGAGAGGAGAAGTGAGAGGAGACAAGAGGAGAGGAGAAGAGAGGAAAGGAGAGGATATCAGACAGTGTCTCGCTCATGACTTCAACAGAGATCGATGCATCGTCTATTTACAGGGATCAAACCTGTGACCCTCCAGTTACGGGACGGTCCCTCCAGCCACCATCCCCCCCCCCCCCCCCTCTCTGTACCTGTATGTGTTGGCCACAGCCTGCTCCTCGTAGCTCAGAGTGGATCTGGCTTCTATCATTTCGTAGTCGAGCAGCTTGTCCAGCCTCTTCCTGATCAGGTTCCTCGGGCCCACCAGGAGGTCACGGAGCGCACACAGCGGCTTGTGGATCAGCGTCTGCATCCTCTTCTCCTGGACGGAGGGAGAGGAAGGAGGGAGGAGGGAGGAGGGAGGAGGGAGGAGAGGAATGAGTGATCTGCATGTTAATTATGCTCAACACTGACAATATGCAACTTTTTTTACTTTAAAATAATGAATAAAAAGGATATACTGAATATTATCAATCTGTGAATTTTTTTATTGCATATCGTCTGCCCTCTGCTTCTTCATCACCTGTGGAGGCTTTATGCTACCAGTTCTCTGCCGGATGACATCATCAAGATGAGTGACAGGTGTTAGTGGGCGGAACCTTGACCAATTGAGGGGGGAGCAGGGCGGGGCTAACAATACACTGCACTAACTCAAGGAGAGAAAAGTTGTGTATTGTAGCTTTAAAGACTTTTCTCATTGATTGTTTGAGAAGAATGCAATCAGCTCAAGGTTTGGCATTACTTCATTTGAAGGAGGGAGAGAGGGTTAGAAAAGAGTGAACGAGGGTTAAGATATGCTCACTACAACTTTATTTTTAACTTTATAGCACTTTTTTTTACACAACGTACAAAGTGCTGCACAATGAAAAGAATAAAGTCAAAGTCAAAGTCAAAGGCAAAGTCTTCCAAAGTTAAGGTGCCCTGATGTCAAATGCTCAACTTTTTTTAAAAATTTTTTTATCTGGCCTTTGGAACGGTCAGAAGAGTTTTGTCTGCTGATAGACAGCTAATAAGGACTAACAGACAGGAAAGACAGGACAGAGAGGACAGAGCGGCATACCAACAAGACACTGGTGTGACAAGTGTAATATGAATCCTCAGAGAATACATGTGACTTTCTAGCACAGAAAAAACACTTAGACAAGCATAACTCACTGCCAGTATCCCCTGCAGTCTATTGTGAAGGTAAACAGAAGCTTTGGAAACGAAAGCCCTCACGAGGCCCACAGAAACTATGTGGATTTGATGGGAATTTATAAATCTAATTGTGTAGTCTGTTAGTCTGTATTTCCTGCATCGCCCGGCCAAGAACAAAATATCAACTTGACTCACAAATGTAGGAAGTATCCATTGTCTGAGAGCGGTGGTGATCTCCTTGTAGGAAACGGCCGGCTTCTCTCCGTCCATGTCCAAGTCAAACTCCTCTGTTTTGGCGGCCAGGAACCTCTGGAGACCAACGAAGAAGAAGAGCCCAGTGTGACACTGTTGTACCCTGCACAGGTTTTATATTCCTAGACTACTTCTGATTAACAGGCTGATTGTGGGATTAGGGAATTTACCAACACTGACTTATTTTTTAGTGCTGAAACAATTAATTAGTCAATTCGATCGACAGATTAATCGTTTCCGTCATTTATCAAGTAAAAATACCCCACAATTTACTGGTTACAGCTTCACAAATGCTAAGATTTGCTGCTCTTCACTGTTTCATATCATTATAAAAAAGAATACTTTGAATACTTTGAATACCAACTGATTAATCAATAATGAAAATAATCATTAGTGGCAGTGTTCAAAGGCAATTCCCACACAAACCACAGCTTGCTGGGAGTGTCTCTTGGTACTACTCACCATGAATATACAAGTAAAACATTAAACAATTGTGAACAACAACCCCGATCGTAAGGGAGGAAGGAAGGAAGGAAGGAAGGAAGGAAGACATACAGGAAGAAAGTAGGTAGAAAAATTGATTTACAACAACACACGTTACACATCAATATGTAAGAGCTGCATTAATAATGTGCTAAGAGTAAAATTAAACTGAATTCATGTTGCAGTTATAATAAGTCACTGTTGAAATTGGATCAGCTAAATGCCTAAATGGTAAACAGTAAAAAAAAAAATAAAGTGAAAAAATAAAAACAAAGAAAAAGATACAGCAGTAGACAGAAGAGGAGAGAGAGGAAAAAGAAGGAAGGAAAATAAGAACAGAAAGGGGGGAAATGAGAAAAAGGGCTGTATATGAAGAAGTAGGAAAATGTGAAAAAGAAGGGGGGATACAACGCCTTGTTGAGAGCAGACGCCTCTGGTTAGGAAGAGAAAGAGGAGGGGGAAAAAAAACACAGTTTCCTCAGAGGATAATTTTAGAGTGGAAAGGTACACAGCAGAAAATCCTGTGAGTTCGACCTCAGGCTCTGGAGGAAGGTCTGAGTTTACACCGGCTGACTCATCAACACACAGCAACTTGCTCATGAATAACTTTGCCAGTTTAAAGCTGCATGTCCACTGGTAACTTGTGAGGTTTTCCATGGACTGACCGGTAAAATCTGACTGGGGGAAGAGATACGAACTCCCTTCATTCAAGAAGTACTGTCAGAGTGTCTTTGAGCAAGGCACTAAACCCCAAAATCCTTGAGTGTAGCTGCTCTGTGACCAGCAGCCAGTTGCACCAGCTGAATAAGTTCGGGTGTAAAGTCTACACTAACTGTTATGTTGAAACTAGTTAGTTTGACACTAAAGCTGTGTCTTTGTTTACTTGCACCATGAGACTTAAGGTACATCTTAACTAGTAGAGCGTAAAGGGACCACTAACCAAAACATTGTCCCAGACAGTGACGTTTTCCCCTGCCGCAACTAGAGCTAAAATCAATATCTTAAAAATAAATTATGAATTTGCAAACGTTTACAAACACATCAACAAATAGGTACGTTATCGTGTATAAAGTAGGCTATAAGGATTCATTTAAGCTTACCTCCTATACCAGTAGCCTACAACTACATAATTAATAGTGACATCAAGCGGTTTAACCGTTATTTTCAACAGAGCAAAAGTTAGGCATTTCCGACTCATTAACAGGGTGGAAAAAAGTTATTTGTTTTATTGATGGCTAAAGAAAGTTGTACATTTGTTATTCGTCAGTTCAGTGATTTAAATTCATGTTGAAGATATAAGTCAGTTGTTCCCCCCGCAGTGTTGTTGCTGTGCAAAGTCCTGAATGAGCACTTCTCCTTAGCAAGTGAAGTGAATTGAAGTGGAGCAATATAAACATCGGGAAGCTTGTTAGGCTACATCTACATCTGGGAGACTGAAATGACTGGGTTATTAAAATATGCATGACAGACACACAGACACTTTATGAAATCGCTGTATAAACTACATTTTTTGTATTTTATTGTATTTTTTGTATTTTATTGTATTTTTTGTATTTTATTGTATTTTTTGTATTTTTTTGTATTTTTTTGTATCTCTGCTCCGGGAAAATGAAAGCGCGAGTATAAATCTAAATCATCATACTGTTCAAAAGGACGTAGTCTGTCACGTAAGCCGCGCTGGATTTGTTGCTCCTGGTCCTTCAGCAAGTTCTCCCACCTGTCTAATTGATGCGCCGTGCCAACGGTTATTTTACGGAGGACTTTACACCTAGTAGGAGGTAGGTGTAAGTTTTAAGTTGTAACTTAAGTCTACGTTGGAACTATTTCAGTTGGTGCAACCATTAAAATTTTAGTAATGCGTAAACTCGGACTTAGTGAGACTTTACGTTCAAACTAGCCTACGTTTGAACTTAAGTTGAACTGGTGCAACTGGCTGCAGGAGGAGAAGACTGTGGTTGTACCGAAAGTGAGTGTGAAGAGGGATGATGCTCCCCTACCTGTAGATGGTGCAGGTACGTCTCCACGTTCTCCAGCAGCTCCAGGATTCCGTTCTCCAAGACGTAAAAGAAACCTTCCAGGGCGTCAAACTCCTCGTCCACCAGCTGGGACAGAGGAGACATACAGAACGATTGTCTTATGACAGGATAACAAGCTGGTTTCTTTCTTAATGTGTCACGACTCAAAATCGTTCACTGGGCTTTAGTCAGTGGGTTCCCAACAACAAGGATCATCTCCTCTTTTCCAGAGGTGTGACCGAGTCAACTTTGCTCGAGTCCGAAGTCCGTCTCAAGTCTTGAGGCACAAGTCTCATGTCAAGTCCCAAGTCCCAAGTATTTTAGCTCATGAATCATGGGGCCAAAACTTTACATGTTGCATTTATATTTTTGTTCAGTATATTTTCCCAGGATGAGAGAATTCCTTATTTAGTTGCCGGGTTGGAATTGTTTAAGAACCGCTGGGATGATGTTACACGTGTAATTTTAAGATTTAATAACCTAAGATTTGCAAGAGCATTTGCAAAGCGACATCTCCTATGAAATCAACATAAGTACAAAACCTTAGATGCCCCATGAAGATTCAAGAATGCTGGTTTGACATGCTGTAGGCAGATGCATTTCGTCAACATGGATTCTACCCATGTAGCTGCTCCCCATCCGAGCTTCACTGCCTTTCTACAAAGTCTGACAACATTCATCATTCAATATTAATACTACATGCATGGTGTAGGTGCCACCGCTCCATTCTGTCCTCTTAGGTTACACTTGTTGTTTCAATGCAGCTTTTTAATCGTCCGATGACAACAGAAAGCATTAAATGACAGATCTGGATGCACAAAAAAAAATTGGGTTTGGGGTTTCGTAGAGCCTCAAAATCTGATTTAGAAATGGTTCGGCTCGCACTGTGATCACATTTCTGCATACTCTTCATGCAATCCAGCTGCAAAGTTGCATATGAGCATGAGAAAAGACCAAGAGTGGGAAAACAGAATGATGATGGTAACATTTAAAACAAATACAGATATATCTGGCGTTTTCAGGCCAAGTGTGGATGTCTATAGATGTGTTCTCAAAAAAACTCTTTGATCAGATCTCAAAATCCATATTGAAATGTGTAAAAGTGTAAGCGCAGCAGTGGATGGCGCCTTGGGGAGTCGTCCACATATGTGAAGCAGCAAGGTGTAACACGGGTGCAGCAGCCCAGAGAAAGACAGCCAGTTCATGAACAGGTCATATCATCTGTTCTCTCTGCAGGTTTAACACCGCTCTGGTTAATTATTAACTACTGAGGTGCAGCCGGAGGCAGCGTGAGGACTGGAAGACGGTTTTATGGCTCGGTGGCCCAGAGAGATAGCTTAGGGTCATTAACATCCAGGAACATTAATGTAATGTGATACTTCATTGATCCTCATAGGGGATCTCTTCTCTTCCCCCTCCTGTACAGGGAGGTCAGAGGTCAGAGGTCAGGGTCAAACTACGGGCTTGAACCCAGATCCTCCTGTTGAAGCAAAGTCTCCCTACACACTACGCTACCCTGCTGCCCAATGTCAACTTTTCAGGAATTGTGAAAAAGTGGCTTATCTTGTCTCTGACAGACATTAATTTTTGATGTTACAAAGTGACGTTTTGACGTTACACTTTGCCTTGGATTCTGGGTCATGGGAAGTCAAGTAAGTTTTAATTCTGAAGGACAATGATGTTGTGCATGTAGTGCCCTGGTACTGGGAAGGAAACAAGGATAGGTTTATAACTGAACGTGCTTCCACATTGTGAGCAACACAATCAACAAGTCACCAGAAGTCCATTCACTTCCTATAGAGAAGGGCAACTTCTGTGACAAGCGAAACTTGGCCGATGTGTGGACACTCAGCAAGAAGTTGGCCAAGAAAATTTGGCAACATTTTAATCAGCCGTTAACAGCCAGTCAGATTTCTGCGCTTCGTTGTTTCCCCACCGATGTGATTTAGTTTCATGAACAGTAGTTCTGCCTGGCAACAGCAAAATGGAGGAGAAGTTGATTACACACATTCAAAGCTTTTATTTTAAAGACGACAGGAATAAACGTCTCAAAAACGATGCTTGGACAACGGCTGCATCCATTGTTTGGGTCGAGGGTAAGACAGTAATTTTTTCGGTTTGTTTTCAATTAATGCTAACTATGTAGCGCTTGTTAACTCATCAAAACGACGTAATGCTATTTTGATTTGTATAAATACATAGCATATTTTTCTTGGTGAAAACTGAAGCTGCAGACCACTACATAGATGCAATCAGAGCCTCTCTCGCACCGCCCACAAACAGTCAGAACAGCTGTGTGTACAAGCAGTAAGTGATGCTCAGGTTAAACTGCCAGCCAGGCTGCAGTCAACACCACTTTAGTCGAGTCCAAGGGGAACAGCTTTATGGCACAGAGGCCCACAGAGAGACAGCTATATGGTTATATTATGACAGATGTGTGTACAGTAGCTATCACGTCAGCACTGTCATGTCTTTTATTTGCTAGGCGATAAAATTGAGATAACATTGAGAAAGAGGTTTTACTGAGGTTTACTGTTTGCCATGTTGTGTTCATTAGCTACATTTTGCTGCTGATGGCCAAAAACCTTTCAGCACTTGAGATAAAATGACTTGTTTTCACGGCGGGTTATGAATTGGTTTTGTGTGGCTACATTTCACTGCTGTTAGAGGAAATACTTGTATCTCCAAAAGTATCTCCCAACAACAACAAAGTAAAAACAAACTCTTTTTCGCACTTTTTAAAAAAGTTTTTAACCGTGTGTTTTGAATGGATTTCATGGGTCTTAGGGCCATGAAACCAATCCAAACATCAAAGAAACATATAAGCTTTCAAATTTAAGTTAGAAAAGAAAAGTGGAAAATGGCAAAACTCAAGAGTTTCAAAGTTTCTAGACAATGGCAGGAGTTGTCCTTCTAGCTCGCCTACCTTAGCTGCTATCCCAGTCTCGTGTTTGATGTGCTGGCTGAGTCTTGCCGTCTTCTTCGCGATGCTGTGGCTGTTGAGGCGGTTGATCTTGTCCTTGATGGTCAGAGTCTCTGTCTTCTTGTATTTGTCAGCTACAATCAAAAGACAAGGGGCAGTTAAGAGTTAAGAGTTAGAGTTAAGATAGTGATGCATACAACTTTTTGGGGTGACAGTGCCCAGGGTTTTGACACTGTAACTCAGTTTTTGGTCTGATTCTGGAATGTTGCCTTTCAACATTGATCAAAAATGCCTAGTCTATCAAAACTCTTAGAATACACGCAACAGATCTACTCCAATATTGCCGATGTCACATTAGCTTTCCCTTGTAGCCTACTTATACCAGCATCTGTTGCACTAACGTTACTTTCTGTAACTGTCTTCATTTTGAAAAAGAACTATATCTGTCTTTACAAATCAGACTGAAATAAAGCATTCACTTGTTATCACTTTATTTTATTGCCTTAACTTCTGCCTCTTGGCTGAAGTTAACTTGCCTTTTTGGCTGCATCTGGAACATTACTATATATATCACGGTCGTCATCTTCTTGTAAAAAAACATTGTAAAAAAAAATAAATAAACATAACAAAAAAAAAAAAGAATCAGTCCTCCTTATTTAACACTGCAACACATGCCTTTTGGTGGCTGCTTTTACAGAAATGACCTTCCCATTGGTGGCTTTATCTACCCATTGAGCTATACAGTGCATATTGGTTTATTTTTTTACATTACACATTCACTGCTATCAATTCAGATGATAGTAGCAGGTAGTCATGACAGTAATCCCTCTCACCGACTTCTCTGAAGCGTTTGTACTCGTTGATGCGGCAGTTCAAGGCTATGGCGGTGTGAGCGGTCTGCTCCAGCAGGGTGTACGCAGGGTGAGCCGGGTCCGTGTGTTTCTGGATGGTCTGCAGGAGGAGCGGGTAGCGGGCGATCCGCTGCACCGGCATCACCAGGAAGAAACTCAAAGAGGTGGCGTTCACCTCAGGCCTGGACAGAAGGACGGAGAGAGGAAGGGCAAGGTTGAACACTCATCTGATGATACTGTAATGACCGAAAGGTGAGTGGTAAATCTGTGGTGTGTTGTAATGCAGTTGTTGCACTGAGTCTCTCTTTTGTTCACCCACTTGACATTTTTTCCATTTTAGGCATTTTGCTGGTGCTCTTATCAACTTGCAATGAGTAATTAGCTAGGGGTTCAGTGTCTCAAGCCTCTGACCTTTTAGTAAGTTGACAGCCTCTCCAACCACAAAGCCACCCTGCACCTCGTTTTCATTTTTGATATTTTTGGGATATTTTTTTCTCTTTTTGCCCTCGCAATCAAGACTATTTAGGTGTGCAGCAATCAATGTTTAATAGAAAGAAATGATATAACATTGTAGCTTTCGTCAGTGGAGCTGTATCCTTGTCACTGTGGCAGAGGCCTACAAAGATATGTCTATCACGCCTTTTATGCTAAAAAAAGATTCATATTTGTAACCACTTGCTGCTATTTTTAAATGATGCCTCAATGCTAAAAATGAATGGAACACTTCCTGGGACCCTGGATGGGGCAGGGACCCTATTTATGCCTGAAGAAGAAAGTCCTTTTTCACATCTTCACATCTCAGGTGTAGAAATCGTCTTACTGCATCACGACTGTATGCATGATTAGTATTGGAAACAACAGAAGATGATCTGAACGTACGCTGAGGTCTTGATGACTCTGACGATCTCGCTCCAGAGCGCCTCCTTCTGTTTGTAGTCGTTCTCCACAGCGGTAACGTTGTTGTAGTTGGCCAAGTATTCCTTATAGGCCGCCTCGATGTCTGAAGACAGGCTGAGGAACGAATCACCTGCCAGAAAGACAAACAAATATACACTTTAGAGGTTTGATTTAACTTGACACGGTGTGCTTTTATCCTATGGAGGTAAAACATAGTCACTGCTCAGAGTGTGAAAAAAATGGACTTTGCCCTTCTAAGTGACTTGTAAGATCTTTTAAACATTGATTTTGTAAGTTAGAGGAGATTCTTGATTCTCTTTTCTTCCGCTGACAAAAAAGACAAAATCTAATTTTTAACCAAGATTGAACTTACTGTGTTTAGCTCTGTACTGTATAGATATAATAATATAGAATAACACACAAGTGGGGTAGAAAACCCCAATTGAAGACTCTCACCCAAACCACATATTTTGAGATTGTCATTGAACAAAATCTCCATATCTATTTTACAATTTTGTTTGCGTGTCATGGTGTCCGCTTTATCAAATTATACATAAACACTTGCCTCCAATGTCAGTTAGAGTTTGAGATGTACTTGCTCTTTGCCTTGCCTTGTTTCTTTTTTCCCTTTAATTGGTCTAGTTTTTCTGTAAAACACTGTGAGAAACCTGTTTGTTAAAAGCGCTTTATGAATACATTTGACCTGAGTTTGCCTTGTCAGGAGACCAAAACACAACTTAGAAATGCAAACAGGTACAGAGACTAATAGTACTGCTAGTGAGTTAGCTGGACCCTGCAAGTATCCAGCTGTGTGCATCTATGGGTGGGTACGATTCCACAAACTCTGCAAAAATAGCTCATTTTGGAGCCATTTAGTGAAACACAAGTCATGCTTTCAGTGCAGCTACTGCCATTTTGATTGGAAGCACACCCTCTGGTTGAACAGTTAAGTGTCATTATGATCATCATGCGTCTAGACATGTCTGGACAAGAGTCTGGTGTCTAGAGTTAGGTGGGAAAACAATCCTTCGCTTTCTTACCCCGTTCCCATGTCTTCTTCTTCTACTTTTGCTAATATACAACTGTCTTGATGTGTAAATAAAAAAATCCTTTCCACCTTTTGTTCTAAGTTTTGATTTCCCACTTCTCTATTATCCATGATCGTTCTATGGTAAAGAGGAATATTTTGTTGAATCTATAGACTAGGGATGGGTCATGATTTTCAAATTTTCGAATAGTCATTAAATTATAAACAAAATTGCACAATTGCTTTGACCCTTACACTTTAAAGTAGAGCTGCAATGATTAATCGATTAATCGATTAGTTGTCAACAATTAAATTAATCGACAACTATTTTGATAATCGATTAATTGGTTTGAGTAATTTTTTAAGAAAAATAAGTCAAAATTCTCTGATTCCAGCTTCTTAAATGTGAATATTTTCTGGTTTCTTCACTCCTCTATGACAGTAAACTGAATATCTTTGGGTTGTGGACAAAACAAGACATTTGAGGACGTCATCTTGGGCTTTGGGAAACACTGATCCACATTTTTCAACATTTTCTGACATTTTATAGACCAAACAACTGATCGATTAATCGAGAAAATAATCGACAGATTAAAGTAGGGCTGCAATTAACATTTCATTGTCGATTAAAGGACTACGCCAAGTTTTTGTCAGATTGGCCCTTTGGTCATCTTACCCGTTATGTAATGAGAACACAGACACCAAAATCATCCATGTGTCCCTCACCACAGCCATGACAACAGCATAGTAGTGATTGTTTTTTTTAAAGGAGTGGTATTCTCTTTAAGAGGAAGTCATGTCCCTTAAGAGAGCCATAAAGAATGTGTGTCAGTCTAGCATGTTTGGTCTTTCCAGAAAGAATGCAGGCACACCTATTTATTCTAGGAAGTTGTACATGTGAGGTGAACTGTAAGACTGCCAGGATTATTTTTCCCCGTTTAGTTTAGTTGACAATTTTAAAACACGTCTAAAAAAAACTTACATGCATCTAAAAATGATCAAGGTTAGCAGAAAAAAAGCAAAGACTTATTAATGTTGTGTTCCTTGGACTTAAAAACATGGAGTATACCCTTGTCACCACAATATTAAATACTGCATTAGTCAAACACTTGGACAGAGAAACTCTACTGCTACGACTTTGACTTTGTCACTCTGACTTGGCTTTATCGTGCAATAAACTGCATAATGAATGCTGCCAAGTATCAAAGGCCCTGAGAATGACCTGTGTGTGTGTGTGTGTGTGTGTGTGTGTAAAGGTCTTTTCTCAGACTGTGAATTGTAGGTGTGAACTCGTCTAGAAAACCTCATGCACATGTGATAAAAGGAGGAGGTGTGAAGGCTTTACTTCCTTCCTGTCGGTGTGGACAGAGTGATCTGATCTGTCCAGAGAGAAAACAGCGTTCCTGAGATCAGCAGCGTTCTCTCTGCTTCCTGGTGGAATGTTGAACAAGCCCATGTTGCCAGGCAGCAAAGGTAATTCCAGCCAATAAGCAGAGGGGAGTTTTTGGCTGATATTGCCTGGCAACAAACTTTCAGGTCCAGGTGGTAAAAATGGGATTCCAGCCAGATAAAAATACTTCCAGTCAAAGACTACAGCTTTATAGATACAAAGATTTGTGTTTGATTGTAGGAATATTTCAGGCGTGGGTCAGAGCCCACAGGGATGTGCTATGTGTATTATGGGGGGGCAAGCGTGTGTGTGTGTGTGTGTGTGTGTGTGTGTGTCTGTAACAAAGACAGTTGTGTCCCTTACAGAGCGTCTCCAGGAAGAGCGGATCTCCAGGCTGGACCTGCTTCTGGTCCAGCAGGCTGAGCAGTCGCCCCGACACTTCGATCACCTCCTCGATGTACAGGAACATGCTGTTCAGGTTGGCCAGAGGAGGCTGAGGGGGGGGGGGGGGGGGAGCACCCACACACACCAAAAACATGTTACTGATAAAACCTTCATTCACACTCACAACCAACTGTCTGACATTCTGCCTACATGTGTAGTTAAGCACTCAACCGTACATTCAGACTCGGCATGGTCGCTTCACTTTGCTCCATCATAAGTTGTCATTTTATGCTTGGCCCCAAAACATACCCAAAATATGATTTGTTTATACAGACCTATTTTTATTTTATTATTTTCTTTATTTCATTTTTTCCCAAATGTAATCCATAATCATATGTCTGGAAAAACTAACCTTGAAACTGTGCTTGCTAGGCTAAGTGGATACAGCTATTTGGATGTGATGGAGTGACAGGCTAGCTAACAAAAAAAAACATTGAATAGGACATCTTCCTGCACAAATTAGTATTTTTGGAAGGACAATAGAGTTGAAAAACTGTCATGGTACAAAAAATTATTGATGGGGAAAAATTGACAACTGGATTTTTGCCCAAATCTGATTGGTTCTCTCATCTTTTGCTTGTTGCATCATGGGCCTGGTTCACGCTGTCACCGATCCCATCATGCCGTGCGCACGCAATCACTCGCTTGAACGGAGGCAAACTGTTAACTGTGAAATCACATCTGGTGTTCAACTGGCATAAGCTCATTGGTGTAAAGCAGCCAAGGGAGACTGACTGTCCAGTGTGGCAAAACATTTGTCCAGCAAACAGCAGGCTGAACGCTACAGGAGCGCAACACAAACAACACAGACATCCTGGCTACATGATGTGCACCAATGCACTCATTTACACAGACTGCAAAACCATTGGTGAAATGTAAGCTAACTTTAAGTGTGATTATGATTGGCAGCCCTTTTCAGAATATATAGATAGCATTCAAATTATCCCGCCACCTCCCGACTGAAAAACCTCTATCTCTCCCCTCTTTAGTATTGACCTTGACCTACCTACCTATCTGACCTTTGTATATTTACACCACAACCTCTCTTTAACCATAACGTACTTAATACCCCCCCTATTTTATTATTTTCCTCCCCTTTTATGTATTTACTTATTTATTTATTTTTTAGTTTGTTCGTCGGTATGTTGTTGTTTCTTAATCTCTCTTTTAACTGTGTAACTGTGAAGCTCCATGTGTTGTATTGAGATGTACCTGTGTTTTGTTTGTGTTATACTGTTTGATTTGTAAACCTGAAAAAAAACCCATAAATAAATCATCAAAAAAAAAAAAAGTATGATTATGATTTGCCACCTCATTCACACAAACATTAGCATTCAACTTGTGAATTTTGTTGAGGATATTGTCATGCTTTCTGAATGAACTGTCGTGTAATTAATTAACTGCAGTATAGTTTAAGTAATAAATGGATTTACACGTTTTAATAAATGTCTAACTAATGCAATGAATGAGCATGTATATATGCATGTTATGTCTGCTCTCTTTATGTGCAAGAAAAATGCAAATGCACGGCTGATAAAGACCCATTTTGTTCCATTCCATTCTATTCTAATGGGAGAACAGTGGACACACTTAGTGGTGGAAGACTGAACAATCTGCACATCGCCACAGAGAACAAACCAGAGACTTTACTGCCCGACAATGGCATCATTCATCTGCGTTTATTCTACGTTTCTCTCCGCCCGGCCGTCCCTCCCTCTCCTTGACCCTGATCCTTTCCTCGGTCTTCCCCTATCTATCATCTCCTCTCTCTCTCTCCGGCTACAACCAGGGAGGTGGTAAGGGACACAAAAAGGCTAAAAAAAATAGTCATTTACCATTAGAAATCAATGGAAGGTGTATGTTAAAGAACTGAAATCCTGAAAAAAACCCTGAAAAATCACATTCCTCTACATGTATTTGTCCTTCACCTTTATACACCTCTCTCTCTCTCTCTCTCTCTCTCTCACATCATCTCCTTAATTCCACCCATCCATTACTGTATCACACATTTGCATTTGCTCTCTCAATATTACCTTTGACTAACCCCACATAACCCAGACAAATCTCTCTCTTTATGTCCTATCTCACCATCCATTCGCCCATTTTCCCCCCTTGTTCCACTCCCTCTTTACCTCATCAGTCCATAGCTTACCCCTTCTACTCCTTTTTCTTTTCATTTCCATCTCTCTCTCTCCCATCATCTACCTCTCTCTCGGTGGTTTATTGTTCATGTGCTCATTCATAGCTCAGTCCTTCCACCCCATAAAGCCCAATTCCATTCTGTTTTACGAGTCCTCGTTTTATTACCGCAGCAATAATAAAAGATTATTCAACAGTAATGGGCAATACCTTAGAGGTGATGAAAGCTAATGATAATAAACCACCGAACAGCTTCAACATAACAGCTCCTCTGGATGCTGCTGTGCCAATTCAACATTCAATTTACGACTCTTTATTTAATGTGCGATGGGATTTATTCGATTTTAAATTATGTATTGCATTATCAGAAGGATATACATGAAGCGGGGGGGGGGGGGCAGGGGGGCGCAGGGAGGAGGGAGGCTGTCCTTCAACCGGACAACAAGCGTCCGCCCTGCAGTTTATCCTAATCCCTAGTCCACAAAAGTGAGAATTTCTTCTAGTCCCTACTCCAGAATTTGAGAATTGTGAGAATTTTTCCAAGTCCCTAGTCCACGAAAATGAGAATTTCTGTAAGTCCCTAGTCCACAAAAGTGAGAATTTCTTCTAGTCCCTAGTCCACGAAAATGAGAATTTCTGTAAGTCCCTAGTCCACAAAAGTATGAATTTCTTCTAGTCCGTAGTCAACAAAAGTGAGAATTTCTTCTAGTCCCTAGTCCATAAAAGTGAGAATTTCTCCTAGTCCCTTTCCATCCTATGATTTAGGCCAAAGCAGGTCTGGTGTTCTGGTGAGACTGATGTTGCTGGGATGCACATGAACTAAACTGCAGATCAGACTAAGCTAATTTCTGTATGGGTAAAACGTTGACATTTTGTAACCTTTATTTGTCAAAGGAAGGTTGACTGAGCTAAAGATAAAAACAGAAAGGTCCGCACACAAAACAATGCAAAGAACAAAAAGGGGAACAAAATACACAAGTGTTTTGGCCAGAAGCCTTCTTCAGTGTGTCGAAGTTGTCTGAGCATGCAAAGCTCCACTTCACACTTGTCAATGTATTCACACCTTGGAGCTGCTCAGTACAACAACCACACTACTATTGGTCACTGAGAAGCTCCACTGTTGCAGTTTGGGGTTTGGTGCCTTGCTTAAGGGAACTGTGATGATAGTTGCCGAGGGAGAGGAAAGCATCGCTCGTTCTCCCTCCCTGCTCAGATTTTCCATCTTGGTACTGGGTGGGAAACTAAAGCATAATATTTACCTTAGCTCCCTTAAAACACCCATCCCATATAAGTTTAGAGGCAGATTCATTAAGATGTCAATGTTTTTAATTTACCTGGTTAGTTATTTTTAATTTTGTCTCCTTTTGTGTTTTCTGTCTGTAATTATGTGTTTTTATTTATGCTGCTGCCTGTCTTGGCCAGGTCTCCCTTGAAAAAGAGATTCTGAACCTCAATGGGACTTTCCTGGTTAAATAAAGGTTAAATAAAAATTAAAAAAAAATAGTGGGAAATGGCACTTTGAAATGGTTTATACGGTTTTAAACACTTTAAAACACACTACAACTTTGCCTCGGTTTCCTGAAACCCAAGCAAATATTTGTGTACAAAACATTTAGAAAAATAATCAGGATTAGCATTTTCTTTCCGTAATCATTCAGCTCTACATGGCATTAACATGGCACTGTGTCTATGCCAGTGTTGCCACGCTTTACCTGTTCAGCTACACAGAACCACACACACACACACACACACTCCATCCATACCTGTAGTTTGTGCAGGTTGCTCCTGATGGTGACGGTGCTGACTTGCAGCAGTCGAAGGTAATTCCTCTCGGTCTGGACGAGCTCCTCTATAGCCAGCAGCTGTCTCTGGGCCGCCCGCTCCTTAGCTGCCGCTTCCTCCTCCTCAGATCGCTTTCTGGCCTCTTCGACCTCCTCCGGTGACTTCTCCTCCTCTGCTACTGAGCATCTATCATGTGAGGAAAGTTTTGAATTTGCCTCCACGGGGGAAATGTTTGTATCTAAAAGTTCCTCGTCTCTCTCCGAGGCTTCGGACGGCGCCTCCACAAACACCGATACGTCCGACTCTACCGTCTCCTCCTCCGGATTGAACGCCGCTTCTCCGGCTTGATCCGTTTCTTCCTCTACGGTGCCGTCCTTCCCTTCTCGCCGTTTTTCCTTCACCGGATCTTTCTCGGTGCGCTTCTCTACGGCTCCGAGGGGAGAGCGGGCGGAGGAGGCCGGCTTGGGGAGAGGCAGTTTGAGGGAGGCAGGCTGAGGCCTCCGGGGAACCTCCATGTTGGAGGAGATCACTGTTGGAGAGGAAAAACACTGTTTAGACACCGTGTTACTGCTGGACAATTATACTTTGCACTTGCAGAGAATACCACATCATAAGAAACAGGGTCTGTGGCTTCTTTACATTTATTGCTAAGTCTATATCTCCAATACGATAACAGCATTTTATCATCAGGAAATTCTAAGCAATTTTGGGGTTTAGTCAGGCTTGGACAAGCAAAAGCTGAACCCCTTGGTCTTGGTTTGGATTGCAATTTCATGCAATAAACAGCCATCTTAAGAAGTCATTTAGTTTTGTATTGAGCCTTAAAGTGTTAGTTTTCCTCCATCATTCTTTGGCTATAGTTACACTTGTTTCAATACAACAACGGAAAGAAAGACAGATAGCCGACTTGATTGTTATTTTAAGACGCCGGAATTCAGTCAAAGCTCAAAGTCACACCAAAATTAGTTTGAAACAAACAGGAGAAGCGAAGGTACAAAGAAAATGTGACATATTTTGTTATCGTTACTCTGAGCATGCATGTCTTGTTGATGTCAGTTCTGAGTGCATCAGATACGGGTTATACATCCTAGAATAGATATGACACGTCAACCAAAAACATCAGATATGAGCAGCGATTCGGACGCATGAAGGCCTGTGGTGTGAACATAGACTAAACTGAGAGTCAGGAAGGGAAGTGCTGTATTGCACAACTCCATACAGAGACAGTAAAAATGATTAGAAAAGGCAACCAGCAAACAGTCAAGAGGGATACTGCAGCTGTAGCCACTGTAGAAGCACTTCAACCCTGCATCTATCCTGTATCAGCACTGCTGATATCGGATAGAGTGTGGCATCACTTGCTGCTCGAAGAATATGGTTTCCAATTCTTAGGAACATATTACATGGACAACAAGGACAAAGTTAATAACTGTGTATAACTTAGTAGGCTTTGGAAAAAAGTTGTCATGAAAAACTATACCCATCTAGAATGCCTTTAATGCCATTTTCATATAAATAATGTTCGTTGTGTTACTTTCTATCATCAACTGATATAACATAAAGGTGATTCAGCCTATATCCAGTTCATGAAAGCTTTTACATTTGCTGCTCTAAACACCCAGTCTTTCCTAGGAAAAAACCTCTAGCTCAGAGGAAGTGAAGCGTTTTACATTTCCAGCAGCAGCGTTAGCAGTTTGTTTGGAATAAACAGAAGAAGAAGAACTGGGTGGTTACCATGAGCACCGATGGCTGAACAGACAGAGAAAAGAGCGCCACCTACTGAAACTCAAACTTCATCAACAGAACATCTAAGCTCCGCCTACACCGTTTGATTGACAGGTGATCTCTGGAAAGTGCAGTGCAGAAACACCACAGAGACGAGCGCTGAGCAGTAAAGATGGAGACTAAATTCTAAAAATGAAAAAGATGTCACGGGTTACACTTTAAAGCGTTGCCTGTGTAAATCCGCCTCTATAACTGCATAAGCCAATAGAATCAGAGGCAGAGTGTGGATTAGATGGCCTTGTTTGTATTGTTGCCTCCACAGAAACATGCAGGGAAGGGAAATGTATTGTCGTGGAGTCTGTGAGCTGGAACAGCATGTGTTCAGCCCACCAGGAGGCCAGCAAGCTGCTTACAGAGCGGCTAATGCTGCTTCAGTTCTGACAATTAGCTGTTACATGGTTCAGCTGAACAGCGTTTGGTAGTTTAAAAAGGACAAACTGTGATGACTCTTCCATCCTCGACTCTGTGATTTAATTATAACGTCTGTGTAAGGCTTTATTCACGACACCGATTTAGCCTTGGCATCTCTGGCTATGATCCACAAGGCTCAGAATGTCTTCCATGTATTTCCATCCCACTCAGTAGGGGATGGAGCTATACATCAAAATTCAATATATCACAGTATAAAAATCTGACAACACGTTTTGTGGAGCAGAAAAATGAATTGTTTTTGCCCTTCACAATTTCACAAACTCTCCATCCAAACTATATTATTTGCACTTTGACATTTTTAAATTGTTGTTTACATTCTAGCGAGCCAATACCATCGCTAAAAAGATGTGTGGCTCAGAAATAAACATAATTCTGTACAGTCACACTCCGAACTTATATTTGTTTCATCGGATCGTGATTGTGTCAAATCCTGAACCCCGTATCTATGGAAGCCCATTCCCGCCTCTCAATAAAATAAAAAGTGACTAAATTCTGACTTTATATCTCAGAATTCTGAATTTTTCTCAGAATTCTGACTTTAGTTCTTCCACTTCTGATTTATTTCTCAGAATTCTGACTTAATATCTCGGAATTCTGAGATACAAAGTCAGAATTCCAAGAACTAAAGTCAGAATTCTGAGATATAAAGTCAGAATTTTGAGATATAAAGTCAGAATTCTGAGATATAAAGTCAGAATTCCAAGAACTGAAGTCAGAATTCCAAGAACTGAAGTCAGAATTCTGAGATATAAAGTCAGAATTCTGAGATATAAAGTCAGAATTCCAAGAACTAAAGTCAGAATTCTGAGATATAAAGTCAGAATTCTCAGAAATAAAGTCAGAATTGTGAGATAAAAAGTCAGAAGTCTGACAAATAAAGTCAGAATTCTGAGATATAAAGTCTAAAGTCTAAAGTCTAAAGTAGAGTCGTTTTTTCTTTTATTGAGTGGCGGGAGTGGGCTTCCATACATATCACATATCACATGTCCAATCGTATAGTGAGATAAACACATTGTCCCGTTCCTGCTACTCAGCTCAGCTGTCTGACAGCATGTTGCTCCTCTGCACTGCTGGACTCTCCCCTCCAGCTGCAGCCCACTGCATACCACACTGCATGACTGCACTCAGCAAAAGAATGCTTTACTTTGTATGAATGCAGTATGCAATGTATAATCTGCCATCTGTCTTATATCTGTCTGTCCCCTTGCTCTGAATATGAAGTCCGGTTTTCCACACATCACTTAAAGCTGCCCAGGCTGAAATAGAATCCAAGGAAACGATTCTGTAACTTGAGAAAAAATAAAGGTACACAGGCATGTGAGCAGACTGCAGGCTCTACTTTACTTCCTTTTTCCTGTTGTCCTTGTAACTATATACTTATGTCACCACATGACACGTCTCGATACGTTCCTGCACCAATGTCACGAAGACACATTCCTGTGCATTTACTGTACTTGGTGCACAAAGTGATTCTAATTTGATTTACTGTCTGAGGAAGCTTGTTAAAGTGCTGTTACTGATGCCGCTGTGGCAAAGACAACAAGCTTTTCATTCCATTTAAAAGGATAGTACCGATGATTTTTATAAGTTTGAGCCAGTGATGCAGGTTCCTCTCTGGTTTCTGCACACAGTCAGCATAGTAGTTGCAGATATCAGCGTTTGTTTTCCTCCCTTCAGAAGAAGCCAGTTGCTGCCATTCATTCTTGTCCAGTATGAAAAACAACTTCCACAGAGCGAGAGAATCAAATCACAGTAAAACATGAAGCCAGAATTTGGTTCGGTCAAACTTTCTGTTTTCTCCTTATTTCATTGTGCTGAGTTGAGTGTTTTCATCTCGGCGCTGCGTTACGTTTCCCTCTGCATCCTGTCAATCAGCTGACATCCACAGGAAGAAATGGAAATAATTCCTCAAAAACATGTCGCCTGACAAACTTTACTGTCACATCTGAATCTTCTTATTTCGACCATCTTTGTTAGCCGGGACAGCAGTTAATGTCAAACTAGTGCTAAAAAGTTGAGTGCTCAGAAGGTATGGAATTTGTAGACTCCAGTCAAAAATGTCAAGCCAGGTTTGACACATAAAGTTTGTATTTTAAAAATAAATAGATGATATAAACCTAATGACATACCTCATGCACTGCAAAATGATTGGGCTAAATGTAGTAAATGGGTTATAACTCTAAATGAAACTGGTGTGCTTTAACTAGTTTATTTAAAGTACAAACTGCAGACTGTCCCGTCCTTCTCTCACAAAGTTGATTTATCTCCCTTTTTCCCTCCATGAAGTTTTTTTTTTGGTTTTAGCAGCAAATGGCCGTCCAAAGTCGAGTCGAGATTTACCACAAGTGAGCACAACAGAGTTTTAGCTTGTAAACTATAGGTTCGATGTAAAATTTGCTACAAACACACAGCAGATAAACAGATAGAGGGTAAGTCTCACCCTGACACAAGCAGTTTCTTCACATCCCCAAACAAGAGCCACAACTCCAGGTTACGACATCTGTTGCCCACAAGCCCACAAACAGTGTGTGTGTGTGTATGTGTGTGTGTGAGTGTGAGTGACAGGGTATCATCACACAACCATAGCATGAGATCCTGTTATCATTACCTTGTGCAGAATCCCTGATTCAGCTGCAGCAGACCTCGATCTCCCTTCTCTCTCTCTCTCTCTCTCTCTCTCTCTCTCTCTGGCTCTGCTGTGTCCCAGCGCTAAAGCAGAATCTGCTGCAGTGGAGAGGCTGCCTGCCTGGCAAACAGACAAACACACACACACACACACGCTGGTATAACTTTCTCCAGTGACTCACACACAGCAGGCTGCTGCTGGGCCTCATGTGGCAGGAGTGTGTGAGTGAATGTTTGTGAATGTGTGTGAGTGTGAGTGTGTGTGAGAGAGGAAAGGGGGATGGGAGTGGAAAGGAGGGTCAGCAAGCTGTTTTGTAGAGGAAAAAGAGGGGTGGGGGGAGGAAGGAGGGGCGCTTTGGCAGGGTGGTTAAGCCACACACACACACACACACACACACACAAACACACACACACACACACGCTGCTGAATAAGCTGATTGACTGCAGCAGCTGGTGGGAATGGGAAGTGACGCTCGCCCAGGCGGTAGCGGATTGGCTGAGAAGCTTTCACTCTGGAACGACGGACCAATCAGACGAGAGCCTGAGAGGCTTCAAGAAACACTAAACCGACCATTGAAGACGGAGAGACGGAGTGATTGAAGTTTCCCTCTCACAGGAAACAAAGGCACCGCGGGACGTCCCATCCTCAACCTATTGCCAAGTAATTGTCTGGATTTTCTGGCTCAAGATATAAAAGATTTACATCTGTGTTTCCTTGCACTGGATTTTTTCAATTGGAAAAAAAAAAGATTTATGGCAGATTTAAAGTGTTTAAAAGTTTATTTAGTTCAGGAAAAAAGTTTCTTGTTTTAGAAAACATATGGCCACTGAGCAGCAACTAGTTAGTATACAGTTCGTCAGTCAGGACTGGACAACAGCACTATCATTCACTTTGTATTCAACATATGAACACAGCAATATTACACAAACTGATCAATAAGTGACATTTTAGATTTCACATTTTAGATTTCAAAAGTAGGGAAAAAGTGGGGAGATAAACACTTTTATTTACACTTTTCTATATCATCAATTTGTGATGTTCAGTGCAATCCAGGAGTTATTTTGTGATGAAGTGTTGTAATTTATCTTCTTAGTGAACCCACTTTCCCTCAACCTGCCTCATCTACTTCTACTTCAGTTAGTGATTTCCTAAGTTTCCCAGAATGCCTTTTGATAAGCCCTAACACCTGGATTTGTTGCATTCAGTGATGGGTTGTAGGTTTAGGTTAGGTGCAACAACACAAGCTACAACATCCATCCATCCAGAATTCAGGAAGAAACCCAAACAGCAACGCTCTCCATCTCCAAAACATAAAAAACAGACTGATTCGATTAAACTAATCTGTCTCATCTGTCTCTCGTTTACTGTACAAGTGCAGAGGAAATCAAATATCAACGCAGTAATAAAATCATGACTCCACAAATTCTATTTTAATGCCTTAACATTGACACCAACAGCCTGGTTAAATTATGCTTTTATGCTTTTACTTACTGAAGTGAATGCAAAGTTATAGAAAAAAAATCATTGATTTTACCTCATGGCAAACTTGAAAGTAAGGTCAAAAGTGATCCGTCGAGGGGTAACGACGAGGTCTCAGCTGGGCAAAGTCTGTAACCACTTCAGTCAGGTTCAGCGATCTCATATAGTTTGGTTGCACAGCGTAAGATGAACCTGTCATCGCTCCTGGTAGTCCTGCAGTAATCCAGAAAATCTCTCGGATTTAGTGTTGACAGAGCAGACACGCTGTCATCATCTCTGCCTTCATTTTCAACACCGTCATCCTTCTGCAGTGTTTAGCTGTTTGTCACTGGGCCTGAAGCAGGAAGACGCCAACATGGCCGTCATACAAACTTGCCAACTTTTCCAGGGCAACAAATCCCTGGGTTCAATACAGGGTTCCTACACATTTTCAATTAAAAAATTCCATACTTTTTCCAGACCTTGATTTGTTTTGAAGATTTTGTCTGGTGTTCAATATGATTTACGCAGATAGACATCTTGCCCCTGCTAACTAGGTCATATCACTGTATAGATGAAGATTGTTCTTCACAGCCACAAATATCAGAATATGTGAGATGATTGGCAGGCTTCCTACACGGTTTCCATTTTAAAATTCCATATTTTTCCCAGACCCTATGTTCTTGACTGGATTTGATTTTGGTGGGTATTTGATATAATGCATGCTGACAGCGGCTGGGTAATAAGAGCGTCCCTCTATCTGAACATTATTCTTCACATCAACAAAAACTGTGGACTCAAAGTGGCTCTACAACAACATAAAAGCTAGAATTATGTGTGTATCGGACCTGAACCTCAACATTTTCCATACTTTTCCAGACATTTTTTCAAATTCCCAAACTATTCAAGACCTGGAAATGATCAAATTAATTTTTAATGCTTTTCCAGACTTTCCAGACCTGCGTAGGAACCCTGAAAATAAAAATGAAAAAAATTACATTATACGCACACTGTTTGTCGAAGTGGGTTTCTTCACCCCACAACTCAAACATAGTGCTAATCTGGTTGTTGCCAAGGAACAGCACATATTTGTTGAGAAATCTATTTCAGGGCAACACTGTAATTTGTTTACTATATACTGTATATTTCCATGACTGTTTGAAATTTTACTTTATTATACAAAGTACAATTTGGAGCTGCCAAAGTGGAAAGTTGCCTGGTGCATTTTTAATAACAGAGAAGGTAGGGAGGTAAACTGTGTTCCTGTACATTTAAAGGTCCCATATTCTCCAGTGTTATATTTTGTGTCTTGAGGTCCATTCAAAGCTGTGTGTGTGGTGTCATGAACCAAAAACACTCTCAATCCATTTTGACACGTTCATTTTCCAGCATCTCTCCGAGCCTTACCAAGAACAGGCTGTTTCTGTCGCTGTGTCTTTAAGGCTCATTAATATTAACGACCCCTCTGTTCCGATTGGCTAACCGTTTCAAGAGTGAAACGTGAGACGCCGCGGCCCGGCGGCTACAGGTAGGGAAAACTCTCCGGTTAATAAACAATAACAACCGCTCAACCACTTTGAAAAAAACACTTTGTTAGTCTATTATTTCGTACAAAAATGATAATGAGCGAACCTTTGAGACGCCACAAAGTTACGGAAGTCCAAACGGCTCGTTTAGAGGCTCGCTTTTCTAATATGGATTGTGTGGATTTAGTTGGCGACCGTGCGTTTTGATACTTTCACCATGTTTAGATAGACCATCCAACTCCTTTATCATCACAGAGGTAAGGGGAATCCTGTTTTCCATGATATGGGACTTTAAGAATAAGGAGGATGCATTTTGTAATCCCTACATTTTTTACACTTTTTTCCCCTAAAATCAATGGTGAACAACACACACAGAGTCTCAAATGGCCCTCTTAGTATATCTCTATGACCCAAGAGTGCTTAATACATCAGATCTGTGTCAACGAGGCCGGAGACAGTGGAGGAATTCAGTGCAGGAAGAGTCGGACAGCCTGCAGCGAGGCAGCGGCTGATCCGGTTCATCAGATCGGTATGTCAGGGAGGAATGCTGCAGCGCGGGATTCCTGATCAGCTGACTGATGATAATGACGAAGACTCGAGGCTTTCCAGAGAAATATATACGGTGGCATTACACAGCATTTTAGCGGACATGCTTATCTAGTGACTTAGAAGCAGTGCAAAACCCATATTCCTAGATTACAAAAAATGAAGAGGAAGCAACAGTAAGCAGGTCAAAAGTCAGAGACAAAGCCACCAGAATAACAGATGAAACAAAATATTCCCGCAACCCTAGAATGATCATATATGATAGAGAAGTGATAGGGAAAAGGAATAAGAGAATTAAGAGCTGAGGAGAGAGGCAAGAAATGCTTTTTATGGGAGAAAGTTAAAGCTGAAGATCGCAGACTTCAATACCCAGAAATCCTTTACGGCGAGGTCAGTAAACGTCACTTTATACCAAAGGAAAGCAAAGTGACGAGAGAGGAAAAGGTCTAACGTTGGCGAGTACAGCTTTCTTGAAAAAAGGTGTGATTTCAGGTTCCAGCTGCAAATAGAGAGTGTTTATCTTCACTGGAGTCGGGAGGTCAATCTGCTATAGGAGAGTTAGGAGGGAGGGAGAAGAGTGGAGTCCAGGCGGAGTGATGACTGGGCCGACAGATTGAAGGGAGAGTTAAAGTCTGTTTATAGTAATTGTAGGGTTGGACCAGTTCCTGGCTATCGCACACGTGTGTCGTCACACACAGAAATAGGCCGACTGTGGTGGAATGTGCTACAGAGAAGCTGCTATGATTCACACCAGAGAGCGGGCCGGAAAAAACACACACGTGATGTGACTCGAGTCCACACTTCTGCAAATCGTGCTTCGTCAGTCGTAGGGCTGGGCAATATATCGATATTATAACGATATTGTGATATGAGACTAGATATCGTCTTAGATTTTGGATATTGTAATATCGTGATATGGCATAAGTGTCTTTTCCTGGTTTTAAAGGCTGCATTACAGTAAAGTGATGTAATTTTCTGAACTTACCATACTGTTCTAGCTGTTCTATTATTTGCCTTTACCCACTTAGTCATTATATCCACATTACTGATGATTATTTATCAAAAATCTCATTGTGTCAATATTTTGTGAAAGCACCAGTAGTCATCCCTACAATATTGTCGCAATATCGATATCGAGGTATTAGGTCAAAAATATTGTGATATTTGATTTTGTCCATATCGCCCAGCCCTAGTCAGTCGTTGTGTTGAAAAAGTTGGCGAGTGTGTACGACAGCCAAGTTGGCGTCTTCCTGAGTGACAGACAGCTAAAGCCTGAAGAAAGACAACAGTGTTGAAACTGAAGGCAGAGATGACAGACAGCGTCCTGTCTGCTCTGTCAACGTTAAATCTCCCTGTTACATTCTCAGTTTGCTCCTCTGTGGGTCAAACTGAGTAAAGGATTATTTATTTTAAAGACGACCGTGAGTGACGGCAGATTAAGGTGCGATCCCACCTTCAGTTTGTTTTCTTTGGTCCGAACTATAGTGGAGAAGTTTTTGCATTTGGTTCGTTTAGGCTCACACTGCCCAACTGCAAGCAAAGCAGGGCTAGTAAACAAAAGTCACATGACTCAAAAGTAGCTTGTTTACTGGTAACCTGTCATCCTGCCAGGTGAGAGATTTTGGCAGCAAGGGGACTGATTCCAGCCCAGTTTTTTTTTTTTTGTTTGAACTAGTGCTAACTGGTGTCCATACTGCTAGCATTTGCACTGAGGTTCATGAATAATTAAATTCAATACTTGTTTTGTCCCCAAGGTGAATTTTGCTTTGCAAGCAGGTTTACAAAAGTTTAAAGAACACAGTACACAAATCACACACAGCACAACTCAGCAAACAGTCAGCAAACAGTCATGAGATTAAAAACTAACAGGAGACACCTAACCGTAAAAGTGCATAAACTGGGTCTGGGTCAATAGCCTACATACATGTAAGTATACCAAACATATATTTCAACATCAATAAGTTGAACCAAACCTAATCAATAAATAAATAAAGGTTATTTATACATATTCAGCAAATTACGGCGGTAGGGATAACTGAATTTGTGGTTTGGTTGCACTTAAATTTGGGAATCCTAAATCGACACAAAGAAGGAAAGACTATGGTATAAGGAATAAGGAATGGTAGGAAGGTATGGCAGTCAGCAGAACCCACCAGGCTGGTGCCCAAAATCATCATCATCAACATCACCATCATCAATAATAATAATCTTACCCATATGTGTTATGTTTCTTCTCTCAACCCAGTTTCATTCAGGACAGCAGCAGCAGTGGGAGGAGGAGAAGACATGGCTGCATCTGCTGCCTGATCTCTGGAGAATCAAAATAAAACAAAATTACAGACTAAACATCCTTTTACACGTCAGGACATTGTCTGTTTATCACTCCATCTGTGTCTGCTCTCATGTTGATTTAGTCTGTCTTTAGGCTGTCACACTTGCTTTTAATCAGACTGGAAAATCCCACTCACTGGATGACTGTAAATGCATTTAATAGCTGCCCCTATACCACAAAACAATAGATTCACATATATTTCAGAGTATGTTTAGAAATATGTTTCAAAATCTGTAAAAATGGAATTTGCAATATATTTTCAAAACTGAAATGCATCTTCTTATCTTGACATCTTGACAACATACATTTGCAATACACAAAATATACTTTAGCCATTCAAAATATAATTCTAATGAATGTCACCTATATGTTTGGCCATTTGTTGTGTATTGTTATATTCTGAAGTATAGCCTATGTGAAATGTATTTTTCGTATGGCGGCGGCATTTTCCTCAATTAACGCTCTCAGGTGCAACTGCAACAGGTGGCTATTTCATGGAAATGTCATTTTAAATTGCATTTCGTCAACAAAAAGCCACAAAAGGGGGATGAACCTGGTTTCGTCTGACACTGTGTACCGTTGAGGTAAAGCCTGCTGCGGGCGGGCTGGCTGCTGCCTTGTGTTTTGGAGGAAAGACAGCAGCAGCTCCTAGACAAGAAAATACAACAAAACATTTAAATACCTCGCTGCTCCCGTCCTCTCGTCACGTATTTAATCCCGCTGTATTTTCCCGAGCTCCGTGTTTCTGCTGATGACATTGAACTCCCGCTCACCTGTTGTCTGTTAGCCGGTGCGTCAATCGCACAACAAGGATCAATGAACAAGACGACTTCCGGTCATCGATTTTCAAAATAAAAGCCTTATATTGACGAAAATGTGTTGCTTCCGGGGGGCTTTTCCAGAATAAAAGCCTAATTGATGTTGCGTCCTGTAAAAGTCTTTTTGACGAATATACTTATATTATAGGCTATATTATATGCTTATGCTTCAATGCTTGAAATTAGTTTCTTAGACAAATATAAATAGTGAAGTTGATGCCTATGTATGAATTTCTTTCCCCAGGCTACTTTAAAGACTCTAAAATAGATAGTTTTGATTTGTTTAACACTTTTTTGGTCACTGCATAATTCCATTTGTGTTATTTCATTTCAATAGTAAAAATAATGAAAAATGTGGTGTGTCAAAACTTTTTACTGGTAGTGTATACGTTGCTTTCACTGACTTGTAATGCTTTCAGTGATCATTTTCACCATAAAACCTATAAAAATAATTAGGTTATTAATATGTGTGTGGACCCCAGGAGGACTAGCAGTCGCTGTCACCAAGCAGGAATATAAAATAAAGTAAATATTAGGTGATAGAAATAAATAAATACTACTATCAGTATACAGTATGAAATCATGCAACCATACCAAGCAAATGGAACACAGAAATGACACATGAAAAAAATATATTTGGGGTCCATCTTCAAACATTTATCATGGAAGATATTCAGTTACAATTCAGTTTTCAGCTCCTACACTCCACCGTTAATTCATGGCCCTTGCAGTTTGACACAGTTCTGCCTGTTGAGGTGTTTGTGTTTCTGAGGCTTCAGATTCATACTGATAAAAGAAAAGGGTGGAGCTGTCTGATAGCGCCATCTAGTGTTTCAAAGGAGACTTACAGCTCCTGTTGAGAAATGACTAACCAATCAAAATCATTATTAATAGGGTAGAGTCTAGTAGTAGTAGCAGCAATAGTAGTAAAAGTAGTAGTAGTAGTAGTAGTAGTCTAGTAGTAGTAGTAGTAGTAGTAGTAGTAGTAGCAGAAGCAATGGTAGTAGTAGCAGCATTAGTAGTAGCAGTAGC
>NW_027282749.1:0-20000 GCF_046629955.1 Centroberyx affinis
TATATGAGTGTATGTGTATTTGTATATGTGTGTGTGTCCCTGTGTCTATGTGTGTTTGAGTGTATGAATGTGTGTAAGCCTCTAAATGTCTGTAAATATGCGTTTGTGTGCATGTGTGTACATTTTATGTGTATAAGTGTGTGTGTGTGCATGTGTTTTCCCTGTGAAAGTGTTTATTTCCAGGTGATTTAGTTATCTATATTTGTATTTGTGCCTGTTAATGTGTGCGCGCGTATTTCTGAGTGAGTGAGTGTGTGTGTGTGTGTGTGTGTGTGTGTGTGTGTGTGTGTGTGTGTGTGCGTGTGCACTATATAAGGCTTGACATGGCACGCTGTATTGCTGCAGGATTGCAAAAGTACCATAATGCTACAAAACCACCAGAGATAAACAGCCAGTCACAACCCAGGATATCCTGTATGTAGAAATACATGGGAGGGTGTGTGTGTGTGTGTGTGTGTGTGTGTGGGGGGGTCCTGCCAAAGTGCCCTTGACCTTGCTCACTCACTGAATAAGAGAGTCAGAAAATTAATGAAATGCACAAAATGTTACGGTTAATAAAATGTCAACTGTAGATAGAGAAAGAGAGAGAAAGGGAGAGACAGAGAGACAGAGAGAGAGGGAGAGAGAAAGGCAGAGACAGAGAGGGAGAGACAGAGAAAGAGAGGGAGAGAGAGAGAGAGAGAGAGAGAGAGAGACAGAGAGGGAGAGACAGAGAAAGAGAGGGAGAGAGAGAGAGAGACAGAGAGGGAGAGACAGAGAAAGAGAGAGAGAGAGAGAGAGAGAGAGAGAGAGAGAAAGGCAGAGACAGAGAGGGAGAGACAGAGAAAGAGAGGGAGAGACAGAGAGAGACAGAGAGAAAGAGGGAGAGAGAGAGAGAGAGAGAGAGAGAGGGAGAGACAGAGAAAGAGAGGGAGAGAGACAGAGAGAAAGAGGGAGAGACAGAGAAAGAGAGAGAGAGACAGAGAGAGAGAGAGATGCGAGAGAGATGGGTGGAGAGAGGATGACTATCTCTTCCATCTCTCTAAATTCTCCTTCCTTCCTCTGTCAAAACACACTCTGCTGAATTGTTCACACACACACACAATAACACACACACACACACACACATACACACACACACTCTCATACACACACACTATCATATACATTGTGTGCAGCCTTGGGTCTCCAGCGACCTCAGCACATTCCCTAAATACCAGCTACTTCATTAAGGTCAGTAGGAGGATGAGAGGACGTGTGTGTGTGTGTGTGTGTGTGTGTGTGTGTGTGTGTGTGTGTGTGTGTGTGTGTGTGGAGGGGAATGTCAGTGGAAACACAGCCTTGTAAGCTTCATAGATAACTATGCCTGCCATCCATGGAAGCCATCTTCTATCTGCCAAACATTGATGAAATTGGTTGAACGTTGTCTCTACATCCAAAAAAATCACTCTGAGATCGAAAATATAATTATATTTATCTTTTTTATAGTTATAGTTGCAGTGGGAACACAGACTTATAATGTTTTAAATCGTTTTATAGTTAAAGGTATCTTTATAGTTATCTTTCTGGATGTGAATGGGCCTTTAAAGTAATACTCTGTGACATTTTCATGTAAACAAATGTCTGTTTTGCTGTTCTCTATCACAAATTGATTCTTTCTTCCTCCTCAGTCTCTCCCTCATATTCAGATCTAAACAGACAGGAAGGTGGGAACTATTTAAATTCTATAGTCCAAATCAGAATGTTTGTAAACAAACAGATTGGCTATAGTTCCAGGTGGATAACTCACACCTGTCGGCAGCGGAAATCTTTTGTTTTAAGCAGCAGTAAATACGAGTCAACAGAACAAAACATTAGCGATTATGCTGAAATCGGGTTGTGTTTAGGGCTGTAATGCCAAATATATCTTGGTACATAATGGATTAGGTTTAGGTTTGTTCTGTTTTAAAGCAACCTAACGGAATCGGTGGATACAGATAATAGTTTACAGGCCGTCTGCATCTACAGAACTGGCTCATGACCGGGTTTTGCAGCAGGGATTTTTCTGCAAAACACTAAAGAATGACTGGTTTGAGGTTGCTTTGTTAGATCAGCACTTGAATTTGAACTTCTGCTCCCTGAATCACACTAACAGCCTACTTTGTGTCACTGGCTGTCACTGTTTGGCTATATAACATAATATAAAATAAAAACAGACAGTTATGGTTAATTTGTACAAGACCGTGGCCAAAACAGAACTTTTAAGCATTTCTAAACATTTTGGTAAAATATAGTAGTTTGTGGACACATGCTTAAATAGGCTATATATTTAGGTTGTATTTAGGTTATACACTAACAAATATCAACAGCAACGACATCAGGAACGTCTCGTTTTCGGTGGACAGCCAGAACTACATAATGTCTGTGTGTTTCTAATCACAAGAGCTTAAAAAGGGGTTTTACTTTGGTTAAATAACACTAAATATACTGTAGTGCCGATGCAGCACCACCGACGTTATCCACCAGGAAGTAAGTTCTTTGTTGTTGTGACGTTGATATGGCCTAGACCTGATGCAGACAGACAACATGACTAAACTCTGTGATAAAGATTCAAGTAATAATCTGCAACATTTTCACATAAAAGTCTGTTTTGATCCAACCTACAGTATCTCCAGTTCATAAATCTTCTCCTCTGTCTGTTCTAAAAAGCCGGTGTCTGGTAGCTCTTTCCTGGGAAAAATCCTCTGCCGCACAGGAAGTGATGCGTTTTACGTTTCCCGGTTTGTTTGGAATCAACAGTAGAAGAAGAACTGGGTAGTTAGCATGAGCAGCGATAGCCACCATGGCTGAACAGACAGAGAAAGAGAGAAACTCAAACTGCATCAACAGAAAATCCAAGCTCCGCCCACCCTGTTTGATTGACAGGTGATCTGTGGGAAGTGCAGTGCAGAAACACCACAGTGAGGCTGAGCGACAAAGATGGAGACTGAATGAAACAAAAACAAGGAAATCAAGGTTTACCACTTTAGTAATCACTCCAAGAAAGTGTTACACCTGAGAGCCCATGTATTATATAAATGGACAGATTGGGGCCGGCCTTGTGGTGGGAAATACTGCGTCCTGTACCTGGAAGGTCACAGGTTCAGTCCCCACAACAGCCAGACATCTGACCTCTGACCTCTGACCTCTGACCCCTCTGGTGAAGTGTGGACAGGTATTTGTGTCTCAGTGGGAGATGCCAAGAAAGAAATTCCTAATTATGTTGCTTTGACTGATAGCATGATCCTCTTAGATTCATAGTCACTCCAGGAAAGCTCCAAGTGTGTGTGTGTGTGTGTGTGTGTGTGTGTGTGTGTGTGTGTGCATGTGTGTGTGTGTGTGTGGAGGTCCTCACCTTGATGTTGCAGGCCTGCTCCATCAGCCGGCGGGCGTTCTCCGCTGCTCTGTAGCGCTTAGGGAGCTGGACTCTGAAGAACTTGAGAGCTCCTTCAAAGTCGGCCTGCAGGAGGTCCTCCTTAGAGGTCTGGAAGGGGTGGGGGGGGGGGGGGAGGGTGAGGGGGCGGGGGGGGACATGTTAGAGAGAGGACGATCATCACAGCAGGACGTTCTGATTTTTCATATTCGGGATATGTGCATAAATTGGACATTGGAAATTGGAAATTGGAGTTAAAAAAATCCCAATCTTTCATTTCATTTCAGTCATTTAGTCTATTAGTAGGGCTGCAACTAACGATTATTTTCATTGTCAATTAATCTGTCGATTATTTTCTTGATTAATCGATTAGTTGTTTGGTCTATAAAATGTCAGAAAATGGTGAAAAATGTGGATCAGTGTTTCCCAAAGCCCAAGATGACGTCCTCAAATGTCTTGTTTTGTCCACAACCCAAAGATATTCAGTTTACTGTCATAGAGGAGGAAAGAAACCAGAAAGTATTCACATTTAAGAAGCTGGAATCAGAGAATTTTGACTTGTTTTTCTTAAAAACCGATTAATCGATTATCAAAGTAGTTGGCGATTAATTTAATAGTTGACAACTAATCGATTAATCGTTGCAGCTCTGTCTATTAGAGTCCTAAAATCGTATTTTTCTTAAAACAAGTGAAAACAATTCTGCCGTTGAGGTGAGATACTTTCAGTTGTTTCCCAGGCAGTTTCACTTGTTTCAGGAATTTTCTAGAAATGAGCGTCAAAATCTTGAAAAAGTAATACTTCTGCATATCGATGGATCTGGAACAGACGGTTAGCTGGTGGTTTCCAAACTCCACCAGCCAACAGGAGGTTTAGAACAGAACTGGACTCCACATGACAGACAGCTTGTTACCTGCTGAAGTGTCTGGTAAAGGAGAATAACTTGCCAAAATGTACCAACATCTGGTGTTAAGTTTCCACCTTGGTGCTGTGTGTGCATATATTTATCTATATGTGTGTCTGTATATACAGTATGTATCTGTGTGTGTATTTCAGTTATTTTGGCATATTGAACTTTAATTTTAATTGACAGGCACTTGCCTTATTATTCAGAAACAATTTTCTGTGTTTGTCCAATTTATGACACCACATGTTGTCTCGCACAAGCAACACTGCATGTTCTGCGCTCAGTGACTGGATTCATTAGTTGATGCCATTTTCATTACTCACTTATCTTGTGTTATTTGCTGGTTTTGTACCACAAAGTTTGTCTGCTCAATTTTGTTTGCCATTTACTTTCTGTTATGTGTCCATGCATGAAGCACAACTATTCCACTTCACCCCTGTTCATGCAGCAATAACAACATCTATTCTATTCTATTGCCCTAAAAAGATCCACATTTTTAGCATTCCTCCCTAAGAATTTGCCAGTCATTATGGCATGAGGGTGAAATGCACACACATATCGCGAGAGGCTTTCATTCCTTCTAATACAAATTATTGGTGGACAGCAGTGAACAGTTCCACCTTCCATTAGATCCACTTTAGTCAATGAATGGCTACACTGTTGCTTTCTGTCCATCATAACAGCTTCCCCTCCGGTCAGAGCAGCAGTCACTTCCCATCATCCATCACGGGCTGAGAACTCAAGAAGCGCCTCGCATCCCTCTCTCTTCCCACTGAACCACATCCCTCTTCCTCTCCTACTCTACTTCTAATTGGCTCTCATCTTAGAAACAATCTCCCTTCTGCATCCTTTCTTGGCTCCGATTTATTTCCTTTTCAAGCTTCTGTCTTACATCATCACCGTGGCTGCCGAGTTGCTGGTTTGTTTGTGATCTAGGAGTTGAAGCGTATTCTAGCGTTGACCTCACTGTAAATCACGCTGGATAAGAGCATACGCCAAATGCCTGAAATGTAAAAAATATCAGTCTGTGACCAAAACTGCTGCCAACCACATTATTGCCATTCGAGGGGAGCGGCAGCCGAGAGGTTAGAGAAGTGTCCTTGTGACTGGAAGGGTTCGAATGCCAAGATGAAAGAGTGATGCTGCGTTCAGATGGATCCAGGCAGACGGCGAGACGACAAACCAAACCACACATGACGATATGTTGCAACATATGAGCAACTTCTAAGGCTCGAGATATTTTACAATGTCCTCTTCATCCTCTGTATGGAGAATTTGAGCTCCCACCCTCCGGACGGAGATTCAGACTACCAAAGGCCAGGTCTAACAGGTTGAATAATTCTTTTATTTCTCAGGCCACCAAACTGTTAAATGCTCATGATGACCCAGCTGATGATTAGTTTCCCATTTAATTAACTACTGGGAGCTGATGATGGTTTTAGCGATGGCTAAACATACTCTAGGTTTCCTGTTGTCACTTGATGTATTCATGTATTTTATCATGTTTCTTGTACCTGAGTCTGTGTGCCTATGTCTCTGTGTGTTCTATGTTTTATCTGGCTGCAAGACAAATTTCCCCTCGGGGACAATAAAGTTGAAGTTGAAGTTGAAGTTGAAGTTGCTATGGTGATCCTGAGTGTTTAATAAAGTATATTAAAAACAATTAATAATTCTAGTAACGCATGTCGTTAGCTGTAACATCTCTGTAGGTTTTTCTGAACTCTGGACGTATAATTCCAGGTGTTTTTGCACCAAAACGATGACATTTTTGTTATCGATATCCGCCATATTTTCTCCTTGTGCGAGGTAGCTACGTAACATCCGGCTGTAAATTCTGTTGTGACAGAAAAATATAGAAAAATATTTTAACTTTGGACGGCAAACTTTGGACGGCAAACTTTGGACGGCAAACTTTGGACGGCAAACTTTGGACGGCTCCGTGTGCCAAAGTGCAAATCAAACCGCTTGAAGCTCTCGTTTGTTCCAGTCTCCATCAAAAACTCTAATGCCAAATCTTAGTGCAATAGAGCAATGTGTAATAAATACACAAGCACTTTAGCACTTAGCACTTTTGCACTTCAATTCCTACAGTTTCTTTTTAAGCCGTCGTGTTGTCAATGTCAAATGTATAGTCAAATGTATTTTTTATGTCTTTAAGATGTTTTTATGTGAAGCAACTGTCTAGCATCGTGTCAAACGCTTCTCATGTTTTGTGATGTTTTTGTGATGTTCTATGTGGAGCTACTGACTGTAGCACTGTGCCCAAGACAAATTTCCCCTCGGGGACAATAAAGTTTACTCTACTCTACTCTCTACAGCGTAACACTCTCCGCTCCCTCAGCAACAACTGTTGTAGTGCTCTAGAGCAAGGCACTGAGCCCTTGAGCAAGGCACTGAGCCCCTGTGGTTGGACTGTGGTTGTACTGGGAGGCTCCCCCGGTGTGAATGTGTAACTGTGTAACTGTAACTGTATGAATGTGAATGCAGGTGCTGTTGGAAAGCAGCATGGAGCTCAGTCAATACAGCGTATAAAACACAGATAGCACCATCCTGTGGTGTGCTGATGCAGTGTCCACATGTCACTGCTGTGGGCCCAGAGATACAGTATTATCCTTATTAGAACGCCTGATCCACTGGAAGCAGATCAATAGTGTTTCCACAGGCAGACAGCAGCACTGACCAAAGCCAAAGAGATTAATGGACACCAACAGGACAGGAAGCCGACTGTCCTGTCCACCGGCCGCAGCCCTCTCTCAAATGGATTCTGGCTTCTTACTGGTTCTAACAGACGACATCACATCACCCCAATCCTGGCTTCTCTCCACTGGCTCCCTGTTCAGTTTAGAATCGATTTTAAGATTTTACTGATCACTTTTAAAGCATGTTTGGGTCTGGCTTCAAGCTACATAACAGATATGTTGACCCCATATGAGCCGGTGCACAGCCTCAGATCCTCAGACGGGCCCTTCTGGCTGTTCCTAAGTCTAGATTTAAAACTAAAGGTGACCGTGCTTTTTCCATCAGGGTTTTCCCTTCGGCTTTGAAACGACCTGCCTGAGGAGAGAAGGCTAGCAGAATCAGTGACTTCTTTTAATCCATTTTTATAGACTTGCTTTTATGTGATGTCGTCTTTTTATCGTTTTTTTAATCTTTTATCGACTTTTTATTGTCTCTATCGGCTTTTTATCATCTTTTTTATCGTCTTTCTATTGTCTTTTTATGTCTTTTATCTTAACTATCTTAATTTTATCTTACTTTTATTCTATTATTTTATTTATTTTGGTTTTCATCCTACGATTATACCACTATTTACTTGAATGATTGCTCTTTTCCACCTCTGTCCTATGAATTTAATCCCTGTTTATTATTGTTTTATTGCCTTTTAAACTCATAATTTGAGTATTCTGCTTTTATTTTGTCTGTCGAAGCACTTTTCAAAGGTGCTATATAAATAAAGTTATTATTATCATTATTATTATTATTATTATTATTATCTTAGAAAACAAATGATAGCTGGTTACCTTCACAGCACTCTATCTTAGCAGCCACAGGCAACATTTACCAGCCTTGTTTCCCAGTAAAGCCAGCAATAATAACAATATGTTGGGTAATACTGCACAGCACAGCATCAAAACACAGCTGAAGAACTGGACTGGACTGTCCTGTGCCAAATGACGTCCCTAAAAAATGACTCCGTGCCAAACTGTCCGCTCACAGGCCAAGTCTGTATGAAACTACTCTCTGTTAAATTGATCCCCACTGGACTACAGTTTCCTAAATTCCTCCTGCCCAAGGGGAACATATGAAGATTATTTATCATGACATGTGACTTCTAGGCAGCAGGAACCAGGAGAAACTTGGGACAAATGTCTTCTGAATTTACATGATTGACATTTGTGTTCCCGGTGCCGAGAGCTGCTGAGTTTTCCATAAAACTCTACTGATGCCGGCTTTAGGGCTTCTACTCCTAATTAGCAAACAGACCAGACGTTTCTTATAATTTACATTTTAGGCAATTAGCTGGCCCGCTGAGTGACTCCTAATGAGGGAAACAGTGGAATAAGCTTCAATTCTTAGAGCTCCAACACTGCAAGCAAGCAACAGGAAGGAGATCAAGGGTCAGAGGTCACAGCTGACATGCTGACAAGAGATGGAGGAAAGACCCGAGAATGGATCTGGATGATAGAGAAGTGGAGAGAAATTTGAGCTGAGGAGAAAAAGAGAAAAGGTAGAAAAGTTGTTTTTCGTCAGTCATGGTCACCTGTTTCTCCCCACACCCGTCCCAATCTCTAGTTCTTTCCTTTTAAAAATATTAGTCAAAGTGCAACAAACAAAGTGAATCCTCCTCTCCAACCCTAAACTCGACCGTCCCAGCATGCTCAGCTCTTTCTCCCAGCCCCCCCCCCCCCCCCGCCCGTCTCACCGCCAGCAGCCTGGGGACGAACAGGCGGTGTCCCATCCCGAGGAGTCCCATCACCCTGCACACCGAGTCGGCCGAGGCCTCCCCGCCGTCCGCCCTCTCCTCCGCCTTCCCCCCTCCGTCCTCCACCGCCCTGCGGACCGCCGGGGGGGGCAGCTGGGGGGCCAGGGCGGGAACCGGGGGAGGGGAGGGAGGAGGGGAGGGCGGCGGGGTGGGGCGGGGCGAGGGCGAGGGCGAGGGCGAGGGCGAGGGCGAGGGGCGGTCCCGCTCCGGGGCCAGGGTGGCGGGTGACTCCAGCGTGTCGTCCGGACGTCCCGGGGGTTTCTGGGAGCTGGGTGAGGACCGGACCGGGGGCGAAGAGCTCCGTCGGTCCGGTGGGTTTAGGCGCTGAGGTCGGCGTCGGGGTCGGCGTCTAGCCGAACCGGCCGAGTCCCGCTGAACGAGGCGGCTGACCTTTCTGGGAGAGAAGTCGATATCGCCGCATCGGGCAGCGTCACAACAGACCGAGGCTCCGGAAAGAAGCGGAGAGACGCTTCCGGGAAAAGCGGCAGACTCAGCAGAAACGGGAACATCCGAGGCTCACGAAGGTAGAATCGATCCGGTTCATCTGAGCCGCAGAGAATCCAGAGCGGCGGACGGTCCACTCAGCTGGGACCTCTGTCAGAGCCCAGACTCCGCCCACAGGCCCGACGCTGCTCTCGGCATAACGCTGAACCTCCCGCTACCTCCCCGACTCGGCCGGAAACCCCGTCACGCCGCCGACTCTCATCCTCCCTTGCCGAAACTCTCCCGACCGATTCCGACCGGGTACGCCGTTGCCTAGCGACAAAGCCGCTCGACACGTGGGCTGCTCCTCTAGCGAACGGCGGCGACGGATGAGTTCCCCACCTTTGTATTTTTTCCTTCCTAGTTAGACTTCAAAGAGAGAGAGAGAGAGAGAGAGAATCCCCCCCCCCCCGTCTTTGCGTGACAGAGTGGCCTTAACGCTCACGGCTCAGAGCGAATGAGACGACACATCAAAGCAGCCGATATTCTTTTATACCGTGTTTCCTAACAGGAGGCCACACCTGGCACCAAGCCGACGGGATTTCAGCTCGCTTTGAAATGTAAAATCCTCTGAAATAACAATATGAGTCCTTTCATCCAGATCGCTCCACAGTCTAGGCCCGAGCTGACGAGGCAGAGCAGAGTCTCTGGTCTGTTAGCATGGCAGCATGAAGCCTCTCTGCCTCGAGGGGAAGATGACGGACTGTGTGTGTGTGTGTGTGTGTGTGTGTGTGTGTGTGTGTGTGTGTGTGTTGACTTGTTTATGGCTGAGCGGATGCTGAACTCGGTGAGTCAGACTCGAGGCGCCGACGGATGGAGCAGAAGACGAGTTTGGAAAGAGGCACAGCTCGAACGTACGACTCGGACATAAACACGCAGGAAGAAAGTGTGTTTGGTTAAAAACACGTTAGCTCCTCTTGTCCACTGTCATCACCCTCTGATCTGACCTCCGACCAGTCCCAAACCACACCGACCAGTAAAACCAGGCTGGTCACCGGCTCCAGCCTGGACTCTGGTGTCTGAACCTCTGGCAGCTTTCCATTAGCAGCAGCCAGGCATCCGGTCAGTGGCAGTCAGTAAATCCTTTGGATGGAAAGCCAGCTCCGTCACTTCTGCCTCTCCACAACACAGGCCAGATGGACTGAGTGTGTGTGTGTGTGTGTGTGTGTGTCTGTGTGTGCGTGTGTGTGTGAGTGATGGTCCAGGCCAGCAGCTGGGGCGAGGCAAAGCAGAGAAACCAAAACAATGTTTCCCCTCTACCGCCTCTCTCTCTCTCCCTCTCTTTCTCTCTTCCCCTCTCTCTCTCTCTCTCTCTCTCTCTCCCCCTTTGTGATGCTAACGGCTAACGGCTAGCAGCTAGCAGGGGCGGCTCCATTGCAGAGATCTCGGCGGTGGACGGAGGAGAGGTAGCGTGGCGGAGATGGAGAGAGCCAGCCGGCGACAGAGAAGAAGAAGAGGAGGAGGCAGGAGGTGCAGGTGAAGGAGGAGGAGGAGGTGGTGGTGGTGGAAGAGAGGGAGAACGAGGAGTAGAGGAAGAGAAGAAGCAGCTCCAGGCAGGCATACACGGGAGGAAAAGAAGAAGAAGAAGAAGAAAAAGGAAAAAATAAAAAACACAGCTCCCCTCCTCCGCGTGTGAGCTGCTAACGCTCTGAGGCTCCTGCTGCCAGACGGATGTGGATGGAGACTGCTGAGCAGGAGAGGGAGGGAGGCGAGCCGAGATGGAGGGAGGAGGGAGGGGTGGAGAGAGAGGAGGGAGGAGGGGGAAGAGGGAGGGGAGGGAGGGGGGGGAGCCTCTGGGGAGAATGCCGTCATGCCTGGCCAATAGGAGGCCGGCAGTGGAAGCCCCTTCCTCCCTCCCTCCTCCCATCCTCATTTCTTCTCCGTTCCCATCCTCTGTTCCCAGCCGGCGCTCCCTCCCTCCCTCCTTCCTCCTCTTCCCTCCCTCCTCCCTTCCTCCTTCCCATCATCCACAATTTTCTCTCTCTGACACGCAGAATACATTATTTTTTTCAGGAGGCTTCTTAAATCCGACCGCCTATGATTCATTCAAAAACTGTGAGGCTGACAAGGTGCTGCAAACACTTCCTCTCTTATATCTGTCTGCAAAAGCAAAGCCACTGATAATAATAATAATAATAATCCTACTATAAAATGAGGAAACCTCTGTCTGCATCCGTTTTGCTCCTCAGTGGTTTGGCCAATCAATCTGAAACTGCACATGGGCATTGAGCATCGGCATAGGCAGGAACTGACGAAGCAGATTTTTCCATTTTCCCAAATTTACGCTGTTTATGCGCATTTTTGGCAAGTCTGCACGGAGTTGTGGCGCGCGCATCCCCGGGTATGGACTAGTAATAATGATAATACAAATCTCCTCTATCTCTCTCTTTGGCTCTAATTCCATTTCTTTTCCTAACACTCCTAATGTTATCACATGATCATTCTTCAGTCACAGGAACACTGTCAGGGTCTGAAGGTCCTGACCTTTCAACTCCTTCATTTCGGCTACTTTCCAGATACATTTGGTAATTTTTTTGGTAATTTTAGGAATTGGGAATCTGGGAATTGAAGCTTATTCTACTGTTACACTCTAAGTCCCTGAGTTGCTCTGGATAAGAGCATCAGCTAAATTCCTAACTGTAAAATCTACTACTAATACCACTACTACTGCTATACTAGTACTACTGCTACTGCTACTATTGCTATACTACTAGTACTGCTATAATACTACTGCTACCACCATCCCTACCACCTCCACCACCATTACAAAGTGCTGCATTGAAGGCTCTGTTTGCTTTAAATGAATTCAGTTCAGTTTGAGGGTTTTATTGTGTTTACCTGCACACTAACAGAGAGATCACAGTCTGACTGAGGCAGTTCCCTGATTATTAAAGCGTCAAATGAACAGCAAAGTGCGATTTCCTTAATCTGTAAAGGTCGTTATCACATTATGAGAAACACGATAAACACAGCTAGGTTTTTGGCCAATCTTTCCAATTATTCGGCACATGTTTAATGCTCTGTCTGATTTCTTTTGGGTTTTTTTTACATCTGAGCATGAGCGCAAACAGAACCAGATAGAGAACAACATCCAGGAAGCAGAGACATCTGACAGCATGGAGACTGGCAACGCTCACATTTTGTTAAACTGTTTTGCAGCCATGAGCAGTGCAAGGAGACTGAGTAATGAGTAATGAGAGGCAGAAACCAGACCAGATGAAAATAAGCTCGGTGAGGCTCCATGTTCCAGGTCACTTCCTTAACCCTTATCCTATCTCTGGGGTACCCGCAGACCCCAGAGCTATACTTTTTGTTATATCTCACAGGTGCTTTATTCTATCATTCCAATTTTTCATGAATTTGTCAATCAATTTGTTCCTAATGACTTCATATCATTGTTTTCTGTTTCTGTTTTAATTAGTGCTTTTTAAAAATACCAATGTATCGGGTCCACCCAATTCCACCTATGCAGTTTTAATAGATGGAACTATTTATTGAGTTCATGTTTGCCATGGGTCCTAATTTAAAGTAACAGACACAGATGCAGCAGACACAGATTTCCTCATGTGCTCTGTGACCCTAAATACTGCTCTTCCTAAGGTCAGATGATGTTCAAAGTCAGAGACACAATACATCATTTAATTTACTGTAACTTTCCTAAAATAATAATAATCTGGGTTTTTTTTTCAGATGACATTAATTACATAACTAATAATGTTTTGAGAAGAAATAAGTTCACATTTTGCTGTGATGGTTGTTTCTTACAGTAGTTTATTCGTATTTGCAGGTAAGCGCACCGATCGAATAACCTGATTATTCCCAGTTATTAGTGTGAATGTAAACACACTATGTGATGATGATGATGCTGATGATGATGCTGATACCTCTCTCATCTCTCTGCCTTCTCTCTCTGAACAGAGCAGCAGGCCCAGAGGGTTTACTGGCTGTTATCAGCAGGAAAAAGGTTTTATCTTAGTCCAGTATCACTTCCTTGTCCTGTCTCTGTCTCTGTCTGCCTCTGCCTCTGTCTCTGTCTCTGTCTCTGTCTGCCTCTGCCTCTGTCTCTCTCTCTGCCTCTGCCTCTGTCTCTCTCTGTCTCTGCCTCTGTCTCTGTCTCTGCCTCTGTCTCTGCCTCTGTCTCTGCCTCTGTCTCTGTCTCTGTCTCTGTCTCTGTCTCTGCCTCTGCCTCTGTCTCTCTCTGTCTCTGCCTCTGTCTCTGTCTCTGTCTCTGCCTCTGCCTCTGCCTGCCTCTGTCTCTGTCTTTGCCTCTGTCTTTGCCTCTGTCTCTGCCTCTGCCTCTGTCTCTGTCTCTGCCTCTGCCTGCCTCTGTCTCTGCCTGCCTCTGTCTCTGTCTCTGTCTCTGTCTCTGCCTCTGCCTGCCTCTGTCTCTGTCTCTGCCTCTGCCTCTGTCTCTGTCTCTGCCTCTGTCTCTGCCTCTGTCTCTGTCTCTGCCTCTCTCTGTCTCTGTCTCTGTCTCTGTCTCTGTCTCTGCCTCTGCCTGCCTCTGTCTCTGCCTGCCTCTGTCTCTGCCTCTGCCTGCCTCTGTCTCTGTCTCTGCCTCTGCCTCTGTCTCTGTCTCTGCCTCTGTCTCTGCCTCTGTCTCTGTCTCTGCCTCTGCCTGCCTCTGTCTCTGCCTCTGTCTCTGTCTCTGCCTCTGCCTCTGCCTGCCTCTGTCTCTGCCTCTGCCTCTGTCTCTGTCTCTGCCTCTGTCTCTGTCTCTGTCTTTGCCTCTGTCTCTGTCTCTGTCTCTGCCTCTGTCTCTGTCTCTGTCTCTGTCTTTGCCTCTGTCTCTGTCTCTGTCTCTGCCTCTGTCTCTGTCTTTGCCTCTGTCTCTGTCTCTGTCTTTGCCTCTGTCTCTGTCTCTGTCTCTGCCTCTGTCTCTGTCTCTGTCTCTGTCTTTGCCTTTGTCTCTCACAGCCTCCAGCCTCCAGCTCCACAACATCACAAGTGAAATGTGGCGTACAGCTCGGGGGAAATGAACAACGTCATCAGCTCAGACCGCGTTTAGTTAGCGGTCAACTTTAATATTCACCAAGAAATCTTACAATTCTGCCAGTTAGAACAGCAGAAGTGTAGATGACTAATTTTCTAAACGGTGAATGTTATTTGGATCAAAATTCTTCAAATGTTTTTTTTTTTTTTTTACTCAAATCATCCAAACAAAATGGCTGCCACAAATTAAAGTCAGAACAGCAGCTTTCTTTAATGATATTGCAGTCATTAAGGCTTTACACTGACCTATTCATACTTCCTGTCATCTCTATTTATTTGCTCTATCTTTATTCATTTTTCTTTAAATTCACTGAAATTGCATTCATTACTAGTCAAGATTTGATAAAGTGAGAAGGTGAAATCTGACTTAACTGAATGAAGGTATGAACATGATAGCACAGTCAAACTGCCTGCAGTCCTACAGCTTTATGTTGCTTTACTGATTAGTTAGAAAATAAAACTGACCAGAGATAAACATTTAGATTCTTACAGACAGCAGCTTCTAATAATGCAGAATCTGTTTTCTCTAAAATGGCACCTATGAATGTTTTCTGCCAGCGTCTGTAAATAGGCCTTGTACATAAACTAAAGAGCCTCATAAATATTATATATAAAATGGTTCATTGAGTTCATATTATACTGTAGTGTATGAGCTGGCCACCAGGGGGACCAAGAAGAAATACAGGAATCAGAGCCTGTGCTTCTCAACCATAATTATGTAAGGTTTAAAAATATGTTTCCTATATGTGCACAATTTATTATCATTGTTTTAATCTTTCTGATAATGATATTTTTCTTGTGAAATAAAGGTAAGTATGATTTATGAATAAATGATGAATGATGACTTCTACTTGCAGCCTCTTTGTTTCATCCAATGATTAATCAATCAAGCAGCCTGAAAAGGGAAAATAAAAATGGTAATTTGGTGTAAAAGTTCACCATCCTGCACCAGAGGGCAGTGAGCAGCCATCGCTTCGTTGTTAGGGATCCTGAGCTGAAAAAAGTTGAGAACAACTGATCTAAACTACTCTACAGTACAGTGCTATTACCAGTGGTGGAAAAAGTCCTCAACTCCTTTACATAAGTAAAAGTAGCAATACCACAATGGGAAAATACTTCATTGAAAGTAAAAGTTCTGCATTCAAAAGTTTACTTAAATAAAAATGTAGAAGTATTAGCAGTAAAATGAACTGAAGTAAGAAAAATAAAAGTCGTCATTCTGTCAGAGTGTTAACTTCTTGAAGCATGAACGAAGTATTTTAATGTTGTCGGTCTAACTGCTCCATATACTGTTGGGGAGTTTAAACTCTAACAATGCAACATATTTTATGAGCTTATTGTATGTTTTGCGTGTAAAACCTTATTCCGCAAAGTAACTAGTAACTCCAGCCGGCAGATAAATGCAGTGGAGGAAAAGTAGAAAGTCTCACAGAATGGAAATACTCAGAACTGCACTGCAGCACAGTACTTGAGTAAATGTACTTAGTTACTTTCCACCTCTGGCTGTTACTACTGCTGCAGCACAGTGGAAGTACTTGGCCCGCTGTGAATATATTATATGTATATGTATTCTTCTGAAGATGATGAGCTGAGAAATGAGCTTTAGAGTGAAACAAACTCCATTTCAACTCATTTTCTTTAGCTACATGATGATGAAAGATGTTTCAGAAAATGCTTTAACTCGATCTGTAAAACCAAAAATGTCAGTGTGCTTACTCTATACACTACCAGTAAAAAGTTGACTTTCCATCAAGGCAAAGAATCTAAAATATAAGATAGTTTTTATTTGTTTTTGGTTGCTGCATGATTCCATTTGTGTTATTTCATAGTTTTGATGTCTTTACTGTTATTCTAACATGTGGAAAATAGTAAAAATAAAGAAAAATATAGTGTGTCCAAACTTTTGACTGGTGTATATTTAGGTTTATGTTATAGATGTCTGGATGTAATGTCTTGTCTTGCCTAGTGATGATGATGATGATGATGATGATATGGAATGATGCATCATATGGAGCTGGTTTTCAGAGGAAGTGGAGGTTTAACTTTGTTGCTAGGACACTTTTACATGAAAAATGATTTAAAAAAAAAAGAAAAAAGAAATGTGTCAACCTTCGTACAGTATGTTTGTTTCATTAGGTTCAGCAGTCAGGCTCTGCAGACTGTTGGCGGGACAGTCCCGCCACAGAGGGGCGGATCAGAGACAAACTCATTCATCATCAGTGAGTTTTCTGGACTCAGCGTCTCTTCCATAAGCTCCTGTCTCATCACATTCAGCTGCACATTAAACACACACACGCAGTACAACAATAAACCATCGACATCCCACCACACACACACCTGATGACACAACACAGCATGCCGTTTGGTTTGGTAACATTTCATAAAACTCGTATTTATTTCCTTAAAAAGCCTCTGACTAACGCCACCCAAGAACAAGAAGTTTCATCTTTTAAATCCCTGCTAAAAACTCACTTTTATAGACAGGCGTTCATGTGAATTTCTCCTTATAGTTGTATCTCTATTTTATTTTTCAGTCTGTATTTGTTTTATTCCTCGTTTGTATTTATTTATTACTGTCTCTGTAGGGGACGTTCATGTGGCTCAGCACACACGTAAACTGCTCTTTGTTTTTAGTTCTATGTCTGTTTGTTTTCTAGTTGTTTCTGTGTATCTCTTGTATTACTAGCTTTTATTTCTATTTTTTTTTTTTTCCCTGGAAACGATTTGTATTAACTATTTAAATCAACTCATTACGATTTTTTGTTTTTCTTGCTATTTTCCATACTTTTTATCCAACTCTATTATATTTAATGGCGGTACTTTTACTACTATTACTACATTACATTACTACTTTTTTTTTTAACTTTTATTACTATTACTACTACTACTTTTATACTTCATTTATTAGTAGTATTATTACTATTAGAAATTTACAATTTTGTATATTTCATTTTACATGCAAATTTTTGATGTATTCTTGTTTGTTTATCTGTACATGATCAAAATAAATCAACTGAACTGAACTTTTACTCTTTGTGTTTTATTGTATGTAAAGTACTTTGTAAACATGTCTGACATAGACTGGCTGTATCCAGAAGTGTGACCAAGTCAACTTTGCTCGACTCCCAAGTCAGTCTCAAGTCTTGAGGCACAAGTCTCAAGTCAAGTCCCAAGTCTAAATGTAGAACACCAAGTCAAGTCCATGTCATTAATGTCAAGTCCCAAGTCTAAATGTAGAACAGCAAGTCAAGTCAGAACAAATCAAGAGTCCAGTATCAATTTAATATCTTAAAGAAAACTAAATATCTAGGACTTTTCAATGCAATATGGTTTTAATAGGATAAAAACTTGGTAAGAGCATCATGAGTTTGATTTCTAGAATCAGTTTCAACTTCAATAAATTCAATCATTCCATACAAATTCAGAAAACAGAATTTAAATTCAGTCGTCTGCTGGAACAAATCTCATCACTTTCAATCTGAGTCATTTACACAAACACAAGATCTCAAGTCAAGACTTTAGAAACCTTTTCAAGTCATCAAAGCAAAGTCATCAAAAGTCAAGTCAAGTCTCAAGTCTCAAGTCTTCTCTTCATGCATCAAATCAAGTCTCAAGCAATTAAAACTGACTGGAGTCTCTGGGGGAAACTCCCAGCCTCCACACCTCCAGCTGCAGTTCCTGTGTTTGACCTGCAGGGGGCGCCAGCCAGCTGACAGCCTGTCTGACCTCCTCCCCTCCCCTCCCTTCTCCTCCTCCTCCTCCTCCTCCTCCCCTCCCCTCCTCCTCTCCGTCACATCAGAGCTGACGCAGCAGAGAGCAGACTCTCTCCTCTGCTTCAACACTTCACTCCGGTCACAGTCGTCACATCAGAACGACGTCAGGAAATGCCACAACACTTCGTAACGCATTAAGACGCTGAAGCCAGGTTGTTAAAAGTCATCTATTTATCCCAGGAGACCCGGGTCAGTTGTGTCATGACACATCAAACGTGTTATGAGCTCTGTGTATGCCTTATAAGTAATTCATCGACATAAATATTCATGAACTCAACATATTATTTTAAGTCGGGCCTGAGTCAATCCAGATTTATAATGCTATACGATGCATTATGAGATATTCTGATGTGATTATGATCTGCTTATGATGGCTTATAATGCTTAATACTAAGAGTAGAAGTAACAAACTGCAATTCCTCTCATTACTATATCTGAACAGATTTTATTTGTACCGTTTGAGTAGCTTTTGAAGTGTGGATTTTACTTCAAGCTGCAATAATAAGATTTTTCTTCCTCATCCAGATAGCAGATCTCAGACTAAACAGGATTTTACTGGAAATCAAATGTTCCTGCCCCGTATTACACATACACACCCACAACGCACACCCACCGGTACCTGTTACTCATCGACTTGTTCCGCATTTTGTGAATAGATTTATTTTGTTTCTTGGGATTTTGATTCTAAAAGGACTGGGAAACTCTTACACCTTTACACATTCACTCACACACACAATACAAAACTAGAAATAACCGCCTCACGGTTGTATGCCTCCGCCAATAAACTTTGTTTTATCATTGCAAGGACAGTCTTTATTTATTGAACATATATAATTAATGTGATTATTAGGTCAACTTAAAGGATTTTGGTGTCTGCAAAAGTAAGTGACAGCTGACCCAAGATCGTTTTCTCAGCTACAGTGGTAAGCAAAACATTATGATGTCACAGTGAAGTTGACCTTTGAACTTTTGGATATAAAATGTCATCACTTCATCATTTTATCCTATTAGACATTTGTGTGAAATTTTGTCATAATTAGCATAGAATTCTTGAGTTATGGCCAAAAACGTCTTTTGTGAGGTCACAGTGACCTTGACCTTTGACCTTTGACCACCAAATTCTAATCAGTTCATCCTTGAGTCCAAGTGGACGTTTGTGCCGGATGTAATGAAATTTCCTCCAGGCGTTCCTGAGATATCGCGGCGCAGAGGCATAAAAATCACAATATATTTATCTAAAACTGAAATACAGTTGCTTGAGTTTTTGTTGTTGTGAGTTGTGGGTTTTGACGTTGTGTCTTAGGCTGTGTTGTAGGGTGTATGACCTGAATATAGTTTTTACTTCAACGCATACTGTATCTCCTTTGTGAGGTTGACTAGAAATCTCAACATGGACTTGACTGATCTGAAGCACCAGGAGAGACTTGGCTGGCACCCGACCCTTCAGTCACACAGTGATGGGACTGTGGAGACAGATCAGATGGCTGAGACAGTCAAACAGAGACAGAGATAAACGAATGAATGTCTCACCTTGAGCAGAGCCAGAGCCACGTTGAAGATGATGTTCAGACCCTGCAGGACAGAGGAGGAGGAGGAGGAGGAGAGCTGGGTTAGAGAAACAGAAACCTGCACAGACAACAGCTTCATGTTCATGATGATGATGATGATGATGATAATACTTTATTGTCAGATCCAGTCTGAAATTTTTCATTTTCCATTTGCAGCATCACAGAAAAGTCAAAAATTAAGACAGGACACAAAGATACATACATTCAACATATCATTACAATCACAAAAGACAATATTCAAGGCCCTTCAATGTACATTTGATCTGGGATTAAGCTCCATATTTAATTTTAGGATTGACTGGTGTACAAAAGAGTGCTTCAGTCTAACCCTGCTAAATTGTGGAACCCTATATCTCTGATTTGATGGTAACAATTTTTGCTCACTGTTCAGGACGAGGTCGGGGTCAGAGACGATGTTGTTGGCCA
>NW_027282749.1:22500-25959 GCF_046629955.1 Centroberyx affinis
AAGAAAGAGAGAAGTTGACAGAGAGAGGGAACAAGGACAGAGGGAAAAGTTGCTGAAGGGAGAAAGAAAAGTTGATTGAGGGAAGATGAAAAGAGAGAGAAGTTAATGGAGAGTGAAAAAGAAAAGGAATGAGAAAGAAAAGTCGATAGAGGAAGGGAACAAGGAAAGAAATAAGACGATGGAGAGAACAAACAAGAAAAGAGAAAAGCAGATAAAGAGCAGAAAGAGAGAACAACGAGAGAGAGAGGTGGATGGAGAAAAAAAGAAAAGGGAAAGGTTGATAGAGAAAGCAAACAAGGAAAGACAAATAATGGTAGAGGAAGCGAGTGAGTAAAAAGAGAGATGATGGAGAGAACGAACAAGGACAAGAAAAGTTAACGAAGAGAGTGACAGAAAAGGGAAGAGAAAAAAAATCAATAGAAAAAGAAGAGAGTAGATGACGGAGAGAGAGAGCAAGCAAGATGATGGAGAAAGGAAAGAAGGAAAGGAGAGAGGAGAGGAAACGAGGATCCGCCTAACGAGCAGAATCTCATCATGCGGCTCATTGGCTGAGAAAGACCTGGGAAACTTTTAATTGTTCTGCCTGGGGGCCAATGGGAGGAGAGAGAGAGAGAGAGAGAGAGAGAGAGAGAGAAGAGAGAGAGAGAAAGAGAGAGAGAGAGAGAGAGAGAGAGAGAGAGCGAGAGGAAAGGAGAAAAGGAGAAGAGGAGGACTTGGACTTTTGATGTCCTCTAATGAAACATTCACAACAAGACAGAGGAGAAAGTTACTAAAACTGTCTTTCTCACACACACACACACACACACACACACACACACACACACACACACACACACACACACACACACACTCCTAACCTCCCTCTCTCCCTCCTTCCTTCCTTCCCTCCAGTCCCTCTTCCCTCCTAACTTCTCTCATTCCTTCTCCTCCCTCCCTACCTCCATAGCACCCTCCTCCATTCCTTCTATCCCTCCTAACCTCCCTCCCTCCTTCCTTCTCCTCCTTCCCTCTCTACCTCCATAGCACCCTCCTTCTTTCCTTCCATCCCTCCCTCTCCCTCCTAACCTCCATCTCTCCTCCCTTCCTCCACACATTCTTCCCTCCTTCACTCACTCTCTTATCCTCTCTCATCTTCTTTCCTTCCTTCCCTCCCTCTTAACCTCCCTCAATCCCTGTCTATCTCACTCCTAACCTCCCTCCTTCTTGCTCCTCCCTCCCTCTCTACATCCACAGCACCCTCCTTCTTTCCTTCTATCCCTCCCTCCATCTCTCCTAACTTCCCTCCCTCCCTCCTTCCCTCTCCACCTCCTTCTTTCCTCCTATCCCTCCCTCCTAACCTCTTTCCCTCCTTCACTAAATCTCTCATCCTCTCTCCTTCCCTCCGTCCTCCCACAATCCTAATCTTCCCTCCATCCCTCCTTCACTCTTCTCCTCCTTCTCTACCTCCATAGCACCCTCCTTCTGTCCTCCCATCCCTCCCTCCTAACCTCCTTCTCTCCTTCCTTCCTCCAGACATTCTTCCTTCCTTCAGTAACTCTCTCATCCCCTCTCATCTTTTCCTTCCTTCCCTCACTTCTAACCTCCCTCCTTGCTCCTCCCTCCTTCTCTACCTCCATAGCACCCTCCTTCTTTCCTTCTATCCCTCCCTCCATCTGTCCTAACTTCCCTCCCTCCTTCCTTCTCCTCCTTCCCTCTCTACCTCCATAGCACCCTCCTTCTGTCCTCCCATCCCTCCCTCCTAACCTCCTTCTCTCCTTCCTTCCTCCAGACGTTCTTCCCTCCTTCACTAACTCTGTCATCTTCTTTCCTTCCTTCCCTCCCTCCTAACCTCCCTCAATCCCTCTCTATCTCACTCCTAACCTCCCTCCTTCTTGCTCCTCCCTCCCTCCCTCCCTACCTCCATAGCACCCTCCTTCTTTCCTCCCATCCCTAGCTCCTCCTTCCTTCCTCCAGACGTTCTTCCCTCCTTCAGTAACTCCCTCATCCTCTCTCCTTTCCTCGCTCCCTTCCTCCCAACTTCCCTCCCTCTCTCTCTCCCTCCCCCCTCCCTCCCCCTCCCTCCCTCTGTAGTGTTAAGTGCGGTGGTACCTCGCAGAGCAGCAGGTCGGTGATGTGGAACACCATGCAGAGGGGGAACTTGGCGGTGAAGAGAGTGAGGAACCACTGGGAGGCGTACATGTGAGCCTCCAGGTTCAGATCCTGGAAGTGAGCCCACAGGTCAGGAAGCTGCTCCTGAGGGAGGAGGAGGAGGAGGAAAAGGAGGGGGAGGAGGAGGAGGAGAGAGAGGAGGAGGAGGAAGAGGGGTAGGAAGAGGGAGAAGGAGGAGGAGAGGAGGAGGAAGAGGAGGGGGAGGAGGAGTAGGATGAAGAGGAGGGGGAGGAGGGGGAGGAGGAAGAGGAGGGGGGAGGAGGAGGAGGAGGAGGAGGAAGAGGGAGAGGAGGAGGAGGAAGAGGAGGAGGAAGAGGAGGGAGAGGAGGAGGAGGAAGAGGAGGAAAGGGAGGAGGAGGAGGAGGAGGAGGGGGAGAGGAGGAGGAGGAAGAGGGGGAGAGGAAGAGGAGGAGGAGGAGGAGGAGGAAGAGGGAGAGGAGGAGGAAGAAGAGGGGGGATGGGAAGAGGAAGAAGAGGAGGCAGAGGAGGAAAGGGAGGAAGAGGAGGAAAGGGAGGAGGAGGAGGGAGAGGAGGGGGAGGAAGAGGAGGAGGAGGAAGGGGAGGAAGAGGAGGAAGAGGAAGAGGAGGAGGAGGGGGAGGAGGAAGAGGAGAGGGGGAGAGGAGAGGAGGAAGAGGGATGGATCAGTTAGTCTCATTGAGATCCATAACTCTTTTCCAGAAGAGACCTGAGAACAAAACAAAACCATAAAGCTGACCAAGAAAATACGCACAATACATTATGAAACATTATAAAACTTCACAAAACACTAAAAACGTAAATACATAAAGATAAAAACATACTACATTAAACAAAGCAATTACACACATCATAGAAAATGTGAGATATCACCGCTTACAAATCACTGAGGGAAACGAGGAAGTCATATTTCAAAATGCTCTGCAGTCTTTTCTGTTTCTAAAGGTGCACAGCACCAGAAATCTGCCTCGCCAGGCTCAGAATTCATGCGTCGTTTATCATCTGATTGTGGGAGTATGAGAAAATTACATATTCATTCATTCTTATTCATTCCCTTTTACGAATCATTCTCTTTCCTAATAGAACTGCTCATCATTGTCTTGGCTGATTTCCCCAAAACTGTGTGATCTGATAAGGACTGGAGGTATCTGCTCTAGAGAAGAGAGACAGACGAAGGTAAAGACGCCTCTTCCTTGTCCTTAACTGTGAAATCCAGTATGATGAACTGTCTCTCCCATCCAGGATCCAGATTTTAATGTTCAACATGTTTCTCCTTACAGCTGTAAGACATTCTGGTCATCTGGTCAGTGGTTTGTGCCTTTTATTAAAGTGAA
>NW_027282750.1:0-113398 GCF_046629955.1 Centroberyx affinis
TGACCAAGTCAACTTCGGTCTCAAGTCTTGAGGCACAAGTCTCAAGTCAAGTCTCAAGTCTGCATGTAGAACACCAAGTAAAGTCAGAACAAATCAAGAGTCCAGTATCAATTTAATATCTTAAAGAAAGCTAGGACGTATCTAGGATTCAATGCAATATAATTTTAATAGTATAAAAACTTGATAAGTGCATCATGAAACAGTTAGAAAACAGAATTTAAATTCAGTCGTCTGGTGGAACAAATCTCATAACTTTCAAGTAATTTACACAAACACGAGATCTTTTGTCAAGGCTTTAGAAAGTCAAGTCTCAAGCAATTAAAATTGTGACTTGAGTCTGACTCAAGTGCAAGTCATGTGACTCGAGTCTCCACCTCTGTGCATTAAGGAAGATTTTTCTCTGCAGTGTCCCCACAAAATGACCATAATATACACTCAGTGCACAAAACGTTAGGAACTCCTTCCTCCTGCTGAGCTGCACCCCACTGTGTACAGCCCATGCCTCGATCGTCAAGAGGACTAAAAACCCTCTTTAACCGCCTCCTCACCTTCATCTCCATCTCTCATTCATGGCTGAAATGGATTTAATCAGGGAAATCAATAAGGGACGACGTTTTCCCCTGGTCAGCCTATTTCATTGAAAGAGCAGGTCACGCTCATGTTTTGTCCACTCAGTGTATCTGTTGGAGGTCGATAGGGTTGCTGATCAATACCAGTGATTCAACGATTACTTCACCAGGTGCTGAGATTTCTGGCTTTCAAAACTCACTTTCCAGTGCGTGTTATGTTTTGGAACAAAAACTCCTCGTCGATTATGTCATTATGTTAATTACAGGTCAATTACAAATAAAGCTCATAGCAGCCATAGATTACTTAATGCCTCTTAAACATAAATGGATGGATCAAGGGAAAGCATTGCTTAAGTTTACTTTGTTCTTTGTAAGTGGCCCTTCAAAGGACAATTCATGTTTTGTTTTTTTCATGCAATACTGTATTTATATTGTTGTTATGGCCTGACATTAGTCTAACAACCACACAAACTCATGCAAAATGTAACCGTTGCTAATGATAAATGAACTGCAGTCATAGCAACCAATATGTTTTCTTGTTCTTACATAAATTGAATGTCCATACTCGCTTACAAAGGATGTGTCATTTTAACACAGCTGTGTGTCTTCTTTGGGACAACACACACTTTTCAACACAAGATATGTTAATAACAACACGTGTTAAAATGTATTGTTGTTAACATATGCTGTGTTGTCCCAAAGAAGACACACTGATGTGTTAAAATTGACACATCCTTTTTAAGAGTGATATGGTCATTTATGTGGTGAGTGATGTGGTGAGTTTCATGACCCTCGGGCTTTTGAAACCTGTCAAAAATCCACTGTACAAGTACAAAGAAAACAAGGCCACCAATGAGAAAATAAGCTTTCTTCTTTCTTGAAAAACCTGCTTTTTTCAGATGTGTGATTCTTGTCCAATAACAACGCTATGCTCGCACACAGTTCCAAACCTATCTGGCTTTTACTTACTAGACCAGTGAGTTGTTTCCCCAGCGAGGTTCCGCCTTGCCATGCCAGATTAAGACCCCACCGCGCCTGTCTGGAATTAACTAGTGTTTCTGTCTGTTAACCCCCTCCCTCCTCACACATCGACCACCAGCAGCCGAGCATGAGCAGAGCGGCCGCAGCACTTGATCTGTCAAGTGATCCTTCAAAGCCGTTGCCCTGCGATGTTTCTGCCTACTCCCCCCCCACCCACCCACCCACCCACAGTTTGGGTCATGACGTCCCTCCACCGCCTTGTGGGAGAGTGCCAGTATCCGTCAGAGCTGAAAGAGCACCCCCCACCCCCCACCCCGACCCCCTCCTCTTATGCTTTACGACTCCAAATTGATTTCTGAGCCTCTTGGAGGAAAGTACACCACGATGTGAAGGAGTTCTTTGAAAAATGGAAGTCAGAGGACGAATGGTCGGACGATAAGCGGGTCCGACAAACCTGAAGGGCTTATCGCTAATATCCCTCATTTCAGAGTCAATTACAATATGGAGATGCAGTGAGGTGAATACTAAACAGTAGGCAGCGCTCGGCCCTGTATGTACAAAATAACTCATGCACGCAGAGGGAAGCCGTGAAGTTCAGGAAAATGGGAAGGAAGCAGGAGGAACAGAATTGAACTGTAAGAGCAGGGAAGAGAATTGTGAATAGACAAGGCTTAATTTGCTTTTTGTGAATTGGGCTTAATTTCAATTTGCTGCAAGTCTATTAAAAAAATTGCTATTTATTCAAGGTGAGTATTAAAATATTAAAGTAGTGAGCCAGACTAATTACTAACTAGGAAGTGGCATAATTTAACCACAGAAGCCACATTAGATCTCCTCAGTAGAAGACACTTACACAATAAACTCTTCAGTATAATGAGATGCCTGTACTTGTTTCATTTTAACGCTTTTGCCCAAATCGAAATGTCTCCTTGTATCCTGGAAAAGTAACCTACTAGGGTTGTAAATAGCAGAATTTGTTTTCGGCTCCAGGACTAAAGAACTGCAAAGCACCTATTACCATCCGAGTATTCAATTTGTGCAGACTGACAAAACAACAACTTTCACTCAAGCTCATTACACTGCAAACTCTCTGTTGGCTCTCGGAATAGTGAAGGGTATGTAAATAGATTTCAGTCACTGTAGAATTTAAATAGGAATCTCTAATGTTGTCTGATAATGAGATTTGCTGTTTTGTTCAATAATCTATGTAATCTACTGTATGTTTGCAACTGATTACTCCGCTTTCATTGTCTAATAGATCCAATCTAGGGCTTAGAAATGCACAGTCCCATCTATTCTTCCATATGTTGTTTACTTGACCTTATAGTTCAAGATCAAGATAGGTGAACTTCTTTTTTTTTTGCTGGAAATTGTGTGGCATTTAAATATCTTTTCTCATTTCCTACCAAACAAGTTTGAAAAAATCATTGTTTACACTGTTTTTATCTTGTGTTCTCACACAAATAATCCTCTCATACTGTATATTATTAGTCTTTTTGCCCTAGCACCGCTGCTCTTCCTCTATTTACATTACATTTTAGCAATTTAGCTAAAGCTCTTATACTAAGGGACTTGGAATAAATAAGCAGGTACTTTGACAGGAGACATGGTTGTTCATGGACACATCGGCTGTTGTAGGGATCAAACCTGTGACATTTCAGTTATATATATATATTCTGTTTTACGGCAGCTCTGTATCAGAAAGAATACCCTGAAATGGGCTGAGGCAGACTGTTTTCATTGTGTGTTGAGCACCAAAACAAGGAGAGAAGTCTGGTCACACATGAGGTCTGCATAATGGTAACCAAACATTCCCAGTTAACATGAATGCTGCTGCTGTCCCTCTCACCAGCGACCGTGGTGCTGACAGGACTGGAGCCCAACACGACGTATGAGGTCCGAGTGGCGGCCGTCAACGGGAAGGGTCAGGGGGAGTTCAGCCACACGGAGAGCTTCCAGACTTTACCCATCCGTAAGTCTGCTTCTACACTCCTCCACTGCGTCTCTGTTCCTCTCCTTTCCCCCGCACAACTCATTTCACGGGGCATTGTTTTTAAAGTGAGGGTTTCTCAGCTGGTGGGACGTGAGCTTCAGGACCATTCACACACATGTATCCAAATGAAATCTAATCAGAATCGCTTTTACTGCAATGGTTGCACAAGGAATTTGACCAGGTTAATTGGTACTGACACATCCCAGCAAGCGTCTAACAGATGATTTGCAGGTGATCAAGTGCAACATCGACCCAAACAAGCTCAAAATTGACACAATTTGTAAACGTTCATGCTAAAACAGCTTTGGAAGCTTATTTGAACTGATATCAGAAAGACATTTAGGTCCCGAAATGAAATGAAAGAAATGATGGACGACTACGGACATCCTCAGCTTTCATTATGGTGCTATATTTACACAGGTTTTCAAAGTCTATTCAGCATCAAAATATGTGCTGGGATCACAAGACAATCACACAAAATATAGGATTAACACACTAGGTTCAGGACAAAATGTAACAAGAGCTCACATGTAGTGCAGACAAGACGCATGACAGTAGATTAAACATAAACATGCTACAAAAATACATTAAAAGCCGAATTGTTCCAGTGTAGCAGCGCTGGCACAGCTGGTAACAGGATTGGCCAGATTATTATGTCATTAATAGGCATCAGCACCTTAACCAACTGGCTGCTATTTTCCCTCACTTATGAAACTCCAACATGCTTATATTTGGTTTTTAGAGCCTCCTCATATTTCAGTGATATGAATACAGATCACTGGAGCGCTTGGAATAGGTCCTGTCAAATTTGTGTCGCGATGTAAAACTGCTGCATTAAAATTATTTAGTGCAGGGTTTTTATGATAAGTATTTTATTGAATAATTCTGGCAATCCGGCACAGTAGGATTGCAGTAAATCCAGGCAAGGCTATAGCAAATTATTTTTCCACTGCTAAAATTATGTGTTCTCAATGCAGATACTGAAAATGAATGTTAAAGAGAAGACCCAATTAGCAAAATACAGTGAATAATAAGAACCTCAAGTCAACATTAGTTATAGCCAGGCGCTGGGATTTGCCTCGTAATATGAATTTAATTCAACTTAAAACCTCCTCCTCTCCTTGTACTGCATCCTTATCTCATATCTCATGTTACCACCTGCTTCCCTCCTCTGAAATACGCACGCCCGGGTTCTCTCTCTTCTCCATCTCTGCTGAACCTCTCTAACACCCTCCTCCCTGTGTCTCCCTCAGGAGAGCCGAGCCCCCCGGCGGTGCACGGGCAGAGGGGAATGGGCAAGGCCTACCGGCTGGGGCTGGTCAAGCAGGACGACGGAGGAATGCCCATCGTGGAGTACATAGTCAAGTACAAGACTGTGAGTAACATGGAGCTATCTTCCAGTCCAAGACCAGAGCAAATCCTATTCAAGACTAACACCAAAATAGGCAATAAACTGTGTCCATTTCTTTCCAGATGCAAAATAATGATTAAAGACTTCTTAAGGATGAAGAGTGATGTAGATCTATCTGCAAATCCACTCTGTAGAACAATATATCCTTCAACATCCAACTACTCAGTGCACAGGAATTGACTAATCAATGCGTAGACGTTTGAGGATCATTACATACACAGGTTGAAATCCTTTAAACTGTTTGTAGTGCTGGGGTAAAAAACAATAAATCGAATCAATCAATAAAATCAGCATTTTTAGATAGGCAGGAACAAGTCGAGTCAACATCTTTTAGTGGCAGAGACCAAGATAAGTCTGAGTCAAAATAGGCAGAAGATGTCAAAAAAGGCCAGACTCAAGTACTGCAGCTCTGACTGCAAGCATTGTCATGTAGTGCAATAGTTATCACTTACATCGGCTCTTTTACACTGCTTATTAGCGGTATTGTTGCTTCATGAATCCATCATGTTGGCTAGAACTTTACTGAAAAAATAACACATTTTGGGCCAGCAGAATAAACAAAAGTTCCATGGTAGTGGAAACTGAACAAAGCAAGGCAGACAAGCAGTGACCAAGCTGACTAAATAAAGACCGTCCAATTTAGAGGATGTGTTTTCTTTAGTTTTGAAGTGTGCAATTTGGTCTCACACAGAAGTCATCAAAACGGATCAAAAACATTGATTTTTTTGTTTTTAATACAATAGCCACACAGGATTTGTGACATTTGGAATGCATTTCCTTCTTGTTTGGAGTGTGTGTGAGTCACTGGTTTGATGTGTTCCTGCCGAGTGATTCTGAGGGGTGTGTGGGTGGCAGAATGCATAATGCTCTGCTCGAGAATCTCTATTTTTCTATCCTTGTGTCACTTACAATTCATGGTTTAAATGAAAGTGTACACAAGCTTTCAAAATTTGCTCATCCATTAAAACAGATTTTTTTTTTCTCTCGTGGAGAATTGGAAAAAGCTGCTCAAACTCACTAGATAAGGCAAGCGACCAACATGGGACTACGAATTAAAATAGATGGCACGTACACAAAGACTCTCCACAGGACTAAGTGGATTTGAGCTGGTCCAAATCTTCCATCTCCCCAATGCTAATGTGTCCAAGCAGGCATTTCTCTGTCTCATTGAGAAAGTGACAGCGATTTAAAATAATACTGTTGCACATGAAAACACGCTGTGGAAAAGAGGGTCGGGAACTCTCGGCGAGGCCTTTGAAGGCGAGGCAGGGAGCCGATGCAGGGGGAGAAAGGCCGATCCTCCACGCCCCAGTAATCCCTCGGCCTTGTCTGCCATCATGAACACACAAATACACAAGCGTATCGTCGTGGAAGGGCACACACACCAAGGACAAACACGAAGACAGACTACACACACTTAACTCTTACCTCTAAGTTCATGTATGCAGATGTATAGTAGTACGCACACACAGATATACTATACACATCAACTTTACAGCTACATCACAATTACTTCACAGTCCACAGAAGATTTTCCTCACACATCCATGGCTTGGCCCTTGACTTTGTAATTCTTGACACGGAGCCATGATATGAAAAGCCCATTTTCCACTGTTCTCTGTCCTCTGACATTTGGAGGAAGAGGTGCCCAGGAGGCGAGAGCGGTAAGTACACAGCACATTTGGCATGCTTTCAATGTACAGTTCCCAGCCCGACTCTTCAGCTCCCATCACTTTGTTTGCAGTCGGCCTCAACGAAAGGTGGAAGGAGCAAGCGAAGAAGAAGGAAGGAGGGTGAGAGGGAAGGAAGGGAAGAATGGTGGAAGGATGGACGGAAACAAACAAACAAACAAAGAAGGAAAGAGAGAAAGAATCTAAGAAACAAAGAAAGCAGAATAGAGGCATTTAAGAGGCTGAGGCATCAAAGAATGGAAAGGTGCAGGTGAACTTCAGTAAACTTGCAAGTCATGATGAAAAACAAAGGATCAAGCTCTCTCTTTACCTATGCATGTGCATCTGTGCGTTTCACAACTCCCTCTCTGATTCCAATAACTCTCAGAATCCCTAGATTAAACATAAAGAGTAAGCCGTTGTTTATCGAGTGAAACAACTCTTCCTCTGCCCTCCTTTGATGTTTGCAGACAGAAATGAAATCTAGAGCGTTGACGATTAAAGTTGTAATTTAGTTGAGGGTATGACTCTCTCTCTCTCCTCCCTCGCTGTCTCCCTCCCTCCCTCCTCTCAGGATAAGGAAGAACAGTGGATGACCAAGCTGGTTCCTGGAGCCAACGACTTCGCCATGCTGCAGCCGCTGCAGTGGAACACGCGCTACGAGGTGGAGATCACAGCGCGCAACGTCAAGGGCCTGTCGGAGCCCACCTTCTACCAGTTCTTCATGCCCCAGAAGCCCGACATCACAGGTAAAAGGACAACTCCACTCTTGCATATGCTCTCACACTGTTAAATATCATCCATCTGTGATGTTCAATGCATTCCAGGAGTTATTTTGCGATGAACTTTTGTGATTTTGCTTTTTTGACGCACCTGCTTTCACTCAACATGCTTTGTCTACTTGAACTACATTTCCCAGAATGCCTTTCAACAAACCCCAGCAAACGGGCTGTAACGTGCTGCATTCAGCTGTAGGTTATACGTGTAGGTGGAGAGAGTGATAGCGTTGGCGATGGTAAGAGCAAGAGAGCAAGTTTTTCCTGTCAAGAAAAAGTAAGCCCTTATTCAAAAACACATGCCTTGTGGCTGCATTGCATTCTGGTCTATTGAGGCTACTGTGGGTGCAGAAATTGGTCTCTCTGCCTCTTCTACGATGGACTTGATTGTTGAACATTGGTGCAAAATGTGAGTCTAGAAAGAAGCCCTCGCTCTTTGATTAGGAGGGACTGACACCACAACCTGGTATTTACCATTGAATTACCAAGTTGAAAATGTTTCTGCTATCAAACGCCACTGTAGCTGCGATGGAAATATCTCAATGTGCCTTCACATCATCTACGTTTGGCCAGTTATCCACAAGAATAAGAAAATACACTACCAAACAACAAAATGGGCCTAGAGATGCGAGGCAATAGCTGTTTTTTAACATTGGTAAAGTGTTTTAGAGTGGATATTTACCTTGAAAACATCATTATGTTTTCCCTCTTTCTCCTCTCTTTTTCCCTCTGGTTCTCCTCCTCCTCCTCCTCCTTTTTGATCAAACTGTGGCGGCACTCTGCAATTCTGCACCAAACTACAGCGCAGACAGAATGCTTCTGCATGGACAGTTAAACTCATTTCCTTTTTAGATGAAAGGCTAACACACAGGCAGTCATGTAAGCCAATACACAAACATACACATCTATTTCAGCCTCAGTCAGCTCGGTCCTGGTCGTCCTTATGGTGAGGTTATGCAGTTCTGCCCTCAGAGAGTGTGTGGCTCCAGTAGGCCCATGCTGCTTGCGGTGCTCTTTCTCAGTGTCTTTCAGCCTTATGCTTAATGTTCCACAGACAAAACGCCTGGACGCACAGGATGCTTTCTCATTTCCAAACCCTCCAGGCCGTTTGGGATAACATGCGCACACACACACGCACACACATGTGCATTAATACAAAGACACACACGCACTTTGAAGTATACACCGTGCATCACCGTAATACACAAACTTTGAAGTAAGAACACACGCTCTTAAACACACACAGAGACACATGTATTGCTGAAATGAGATGTTGTTATTCTTGCATTGCTCCCATGTGCACTTTCCCCTACAGAGTCCCGCGCTCACACACGGAAAAACAAAGGAGAGCCGTTTCGCTGTTGTTGTTTTCCTTGCTTCTCCGAGCCTGTTACCAGAGCCATTTGTGCTGCTTTGGATCGAGCAAGTGTTTGCCTCTGTCATTATTGCATTGGCTAAATGGCCTGTGAGAGTGTGTGCTGCTTTTCAAATAGAAAACAAGACCGGCAACAGCAAGCTTAAGGCGGGTCACTTCGATTGGCTGTCCTCTCTTGTTAGTGAACAGTGGTGCATCGTGGGAAAGAGCCCGGGAGAGAGAAGACAGGGGGGAGAGCGCTTCTCTCTTAATGTGTTTGTTTGAAGAGGAGGAGCACCGGAGAGCTGTTTAGCTAAGAAGGCAATAAAGGAACACAGGCGGAAAGTATGTGAAACTGTGTCATGCTGCGAACACACCAGGCAGAAACTTTCTAAGTGTATGAAGCTGGCAAACCTGAGAGTCACTCGCTCACTCGTTCATTTACTCATTCGCTTTGTCTCTTAACTTCTCTGTCTCTTCCTCACAATCACTCATTCCCTCGCTCACGCAGACACACACACACACCAATTATTGCTCTTCACTGCCAATCACCAAATTCAGCTGATACCAGTCCCACACCAATTCATGGCATAATAACCGCATATACTGCATTTTAATTCGGTAAAGGAGTAAATCTCAAAATTTTTCAGCCTAAAATGATATGTGTTTTTTTGTGTAATTTTGGAAAGTAGTGCGGGTTAAACAGACAAAATGAGTGTTTACTCACATTTTCTGCTACACAAAAAGTATATTGCAGTAGTCTGGTGGCTGTTCGAGCTCGATCAGCGATAATTAACGTGAAATATTCTGCCAATCCCAATTGTGGAAATCAATCAGCCCATCCCTCCCACTCACTCCCTTGTCTCCCTCTATCTCTCTCTCTCTCTCTCTCACACATACACACACCTGTACATACGCAGACACACGTCAATACACGCATGCAGGATGAAAGAAACATCCCCTAGGTTTTCTTGACACTGAAATTGCATCTTTCACCACCCACCCATCCTCTCTGTTCAGTTCTCCTCTATGTATTATGCATTTACAGAGTATTGAATTGGCGCTTTTCCTTTTTTTCCTCTTCTCCTCAACCCTTTTCTCTCTCCTATTTTAGTTGGTAACAGGCTGCCTAACCTTCTTCCCCTCTTCCTCACAGAATCCTTTAAGAAAAATGTCATTGATTGCAACACTGCCCTTGGTTCCTTTTCAATTTACTCTTCTTCCTTCAAGCCTTTTTCAAATCAAAGCACTCCCTTGCTTTCTTTTTACCTCCTAAATCACTGTACTGTCACTCTGCCCTTCCAAATTACAGCGCTCTGTCTCGAACACAGGGCTTTTTTTTTGCCTTGTCAACCTTTTTGCATTCCTCCGCCAGAGTGTATGATTGATGAAGAGACTTTTTGTGCTGTGATTTGCGTACAAAATGTTAGTCTTATGCTGTTACCATGACATCATTATGGCCTGTATGATATTGCTTGTGTTGAGCTTTGTTGCAGTTGCTTTATTTTCTCTCTCGCCTCTCTCTCTCTCCTCTTCTTCTTCTTCTTCTTCTTCTCCTTTCAGTCATGCACCATAAAAAAACACTTGAGCGAAACAGCCGTCATACTTTTTGTTTGTGGAGCATTGCAATAATCTCATCAAAGCACTTGAAGAAATAATCTGGAAAGGCCTCTCCTGTGAGCTCAAGTGAGACTTTCCTGGAAGTGATGCCAGCAAATCAAAATGGATACTTTTATCGCTGTCCATTACATTAATCAACTACCTCGTAAATTTCCACAATAAAATTATTTTTTTCAAAAGGCAATGCAAATCAAAAAGACAGGGCTTGACAATGGACTGTGTTCATTCATCTATAATAAAGCTAGTCATCCACTATCTAAGGTAAAAACTTTTGATTTTGCAGTTTATGATACTGAATAGGTTTGATGAATTTTCCTATAACTACTGCTGAATGAATTACCCGTCACCTTCGGATAGAGCGGTAAGGATATTTCAGATCAAATGACTAATACCAGACTCAGATTCATCTCCAGAGATGCATAAAGAAATCAAAAAAGGTTAAAAAAGAACAGCCCGACAATAAGATATAAACAGTCTAATGATGTTTACTGGCTCCAGACCTCCAGAGCATCTAAACTACACCATATTCAAACATAACATTACTTTTGGCCAGACTATAGGCTGCATTCTTCAAGATCACTGACGATGTTTACTCACTCATTTATTCATCTTATATTGAACGAGGTTAGTCCTGCTGAGATAAAAGGAGTCTCTTTTCTAAGGGAGCGTATTTAGCAACAGACAAAACAACATCACTGTCAAATATTGCAAATATTTCATCTTGAGTAATAGGCAGAGGGAGAAGGAGAGAGAGGAGGAGAGAGAGGAGGAGGAGATGGAGGGAGAGCAGAAACAGTGACAAAACTCTGAAACAGCTTAAAGCATCGACAGTTTTCAAGTGTTAAACTGCAGGTTTTTGCTTTCTCACACATCTCTGAGCTTTAGGACGAGTCAGCAGAAATTTCTCTTGGGACCTCAAGCTATACTGACTATACTGACTATACAGTGGAGGAATATTAATATATAAATAGGGAAGCTTTCCCACTATGGCCTGATAAATAATGCCTGTTCTCAAAATGCAGTTTGCTGTTGCAGTGGCACTTCTTAGAGGGCAAGTGCACAAAAAGTAGTGGGAAAGTAATGTTATTGTGCATTGATCTTTATTGATAAAATAATGTAAGTTTAGTACAAAATGTTTAGTACCTGTTAAAGGAAAAATATACAACCAAAATAATGGGGTTGTGTTTGTTTCAACGTTTGATTTAATTTGGATTTGTTTTGTTTCGTAGTGTCATTTATTTCTCTAGCTGTAAATCCCATTTGCTATGTAAACTCACATTTGATTTCATTAGTTATGACGGTAGACTATTTACAAACATTGCCAAAACCACCCATCTGACAACTGTTTTGTAAAATTAAAAAAAAACATTCTCCATGAGCCTACACTGTATATCATAAGTGGACTGCATCTCTTACCAGCCTAGTAAAAACATGGGCAAACACTGGCGCTCATAGTATTTGCAGTTGAAACTGTTACATTAAAAAAGACAATTTCGAGGATAACTGCTATTTCTTGTAAAACTGAAATTGTTTGCTCTTTATTGATTCACCCAGCACAAGCTTTGTCTCGTCCAAGTGAATCTGATTCCAAGAGCCTTGCTAGATAAAAACGTTCGGTTCCAAAATGAGATATCCAAGTGTCTTTATGTCCTTAGCTGATAAAATATTACAAGACTGGATCCACTGTAGTGTAAAAGCTATTAAACGATGAAATTCAGGTAATGATTTTTGGATATGTATATTTGGATATACGGGATTTTGGAAATTAACTCTTCAGTTACAAATCGGTTGACCCGATGATGGCACTATGGAGTGCAACCAAATGTGTTCTGTCACACTTTGGGCTCCATCCCAAATATGTTTGCGCATCTTCATCGTCAAATTCATTTGTGCAGTTTGGACTGTCAAAACTAACTGGGTAATAGCCGTAATCTAGGAAGTTTATATATGCTGTGTGCAAAATTGATTTGAGATTGGATTAATTTTGCAGGAGAAAAGATAGGTATTGCATATAATTCAAAATCGCGGAAATGAAAACCTGTATGTGTAAAACATTTGCATTCTAGACCTCATGTGTCAGGCGTTATCAGCAGTCTAATGTAAAGTTGCTTGTTATAGCGCCATCATGTGGCTGATCATGGTAGTTTTTGTTGCCTGAGTAGCAGGGGAGATTTGAAACCTATCTGCCAAATTTGGCTGCTCTAGGACTTACGGTCTCTGAGTTTTAGGGCAGAAAAGGAAGAAGAAGAAATAGAATCCTAACAAAAACAATAGGATTTAAGCCCTGTGGTCCTGAGCCACTAATAAATTAAAATAACGTCAAAATAAAATAACAAGTGCCTTTCAATGCCTACTCACTGCTGCAGGCTCATCTCTCCACTACTGCCTTATGACCCGAGTTAGGCCAAAAAAACCCTCTGTTATTACAGTTAGCAGCAATAACTGCTGTGGAAATGGCTGGCTATTTTCTTCTGATGTCCATGAGGGTGCTTTGCTCTTCAAAAGCTTTTTTTTCTGTGGTAATGTTCCATTTGGGCTCAAGTCTTGGCTACATCGGAGGCCGTTCAGGGGCTTCAACAGCCCTACATGCCATTTAGAAGAATAGGCCCTTAAATGTCTACCTATCTTCTAAAGGATTATAACTACAGATGTGGCATTTGATCAGTATTGACAGTTGAAATGAGGGCACTTAGCACTGTGAGTCTTCTTTGTTGTAAACTGAGTTAAGTATGAGTATACTTTCCCCAAATGTAAGTTAGGTCAATTCTTGGCAAGATCAAGTACTCTTTCAGGTTAGTAAACGGTGATACGTCTTCATGGCATGAATGGCTACTGTACTAAAATATATATATATACATACAGTATATATAGCAATTCATGCATGTATTTCTGTGTCTTGATTTGCTTTTTCAACTTCAATTGCAGTTTCAAAGATTAAGGTAGATATACTTGAAGCACTCTCGAAATAAGTTGTTCCCCCGGACAGGAGCAATTATAGAAAAGTGGACCAAATCTTTTTGAAGTCGTTTGAAGTTCATTGTTAAGGACGTCATAGTGCTTCCACGTTAAGAGTCATTTCCCATGGTTTTTCATTTCCTCTAAGCTGGCTCTCGAGTGTACTTCAGCCGCATCCAGGCTTGCTTGGCGCTCCTTGGAAACGGGCTAAAGGAGAGACTCATCCCTCTCCATAAAACTGGACAGGATTTAATGATTGTGTTTACTTCTCTCAGGGCCTCCTCAGACAAACTTTTCCTTCAACACTCCGCAGCAGATACCAAAGTGAGCACTTCGGAAATATCCTCCGTCACATCCACTAATGATTATGTTTATCCTTCTACAGATTAGCACCTGCTAGCTTCCCAATCAATGGATGCCCGTTCGGTCATCATTAATCGAGTGACTACCTCTCAGATCCGATCGAGGGAGAGTCAATCACTGCTCAGGCCTAATGAGTTTATATTGTCAGAGCGAGATGCGTATGAATGGCTTCAAGTCCAATCCAAGCAGTTGGATGGCTAGCATTAGCAAACGATTGAATAATACTACTAATGGCCCTATATATCAACAACTAATCAGACGTAGTCAGTAAAAGGGTTAATAGAGCAGGGAAATGAGAATTGATGACCAATGTCTTTGAAGACGAAGAGAGTTTTCAAAAACCCTAATCAGAAGAAATAAACCAGGTATTTCCAACAGGGTGCGATAAGTGCACTACTGCTTAAATAAAATAGTTGCAATTCTTTCCTCATTGCCATCGCTGAGAGCTGTGCTATTCTTTCCATGACATTGAATGATAAAGTTGGCGATAAATCAGACCGGATTATGTGAAATTCAGTTTGGAAGGTTTTGTCAGGGTCGACTAACATGGTCGAATTGGTGTACAGAATATTTCAGTAACACTTTTACAGTCACTCTAAGTATTTACCAGGTAAATGTGTTAAGAATAGTAAGTTACCAAGTAAGTAATGACAGGTATAAAAAAAAACAACTGCTGAATTACTAGAAAAAATCGTTGTTATTGCTCATCAGTTCAAGTAACTACATTGTAGCCTAGTGGTCATTTTTCAAAGTAAAGCATTCAATAGCAAGGAGAGACTCCATGCAATACACAGCGCTTTATTGCTGAGCTTTCGCCCTTAGGCCATCATCAGAGCAAAGTGAGCAGTACATCAAACTCACAGGACAAAAGAACCACTATACACAGGTAGAAACAATGGGTTCATTAGTCCAATTAACCAATCGCATAGTCTTTTGAATCATTACTGTTGGTTAGAAATAGTACACATCAATACCAAACAATACAACATTACATTAAGTATTTTACGAGAAGGTCTAAATATCGATCAACATTACATAATGCTCAAAGTAAAGCGTTAGAATTTCCAGTGGAAGTAAATGGAAACTGAGCTATAAACGGAAGCAATATTTATTTATTTGATGTTTGCCCATCCTGTACCTGAAGGAGTTAAACTCTCTGCATTCAAAATGGCAATTTATTTTAAAGTAATATACAGTATGTTCACTTCAACAGACAAATTCTAAAAGAAATATCCTTGTCCTTGTCTTAAGTTTAAAATGACGGTGCTTTCAAACTCACTGAAAGTACTGAACTTGACCGAGATGGTCAATTTGACTATTTTCAAATGTAAAAATGTAACAGCTTTGTTGAATAAAAACCAAGAGTCTACCAGTGCCTGACCTAAATATTTACATATTTTAGTCTAACATTGTTATAAACACAAAACACAAAAGGTTTCTTCTGAGGTGTTTCTACCTCCTTCAGCCACAATTCTATATAATTTTGACTGTATACATTACAGACAGTGTATCACCTCATTGTTTGCACTTGTTTTATATTACTGTTTGTGTAGCCTATAACAAAATATTAGCCTCGATCAGGTCTATATTTCAAGACAGAAAATAAATTTGGCTTTTATCATTGTCCGAAGCATAGAAGCACCAGTTGTGGCGTGTTTACTAACCACAAGACTGTGGAGCCTGTCGCTGGATTTGCCTGCTAAATCCCGCTCCAGCAGGAGGGCATGAAATGGGGAGAGATGGCACAGTGTGGACAGTTATATAGCCAGGAGAAAATACAGGAAGACGGCAGAGTCAAAATGTCATCACAGAGGCTGCAGGCCGCGCGGCGCACGCCAAGCGGAACATTGAAGATGCGCTCGCTGCCTTTCTGTGTGTGTTTGGCCTGGCACACCGGAGCAGATCAGGGACTGAACCGCCGCCGCTGCCGAGGCACACAGAGGCAGTGAAGACAGTTCGAGGGACATGACAGTTGATGAACTAAAAGCCTTCATTGTTTCGTTGTACATTTGTAGTGCGCAGGGAGCGTAAAGCATGGGCTTGGGGAGCTTTTGGTTGGCTGACTGGGGTAGATTCAATATTCCTGAAGTAGATTCAAGGATGCACACGCTTTGGCAAGAGGGCAAGTTTGCCCTGCCGCCCGAAATGTTGGTAAAAATGTATCCAGAACAGCATTGTGTGCTACAAAAGTCTGGTACCAACATCACAGTTGACGAGCAGTTCTTCCCAACAAACGGACAGTGCCACTTCACTCAGTACATGATAAACAAAACAAATAAATTCAGCAGAAAGTTCTGGATGGCTGCCGATGTGGAGACCAGGTGTACAGAGACCAGATCAGCTCAGTGACTAGGAGAGAGCGTGGGGCTGCAGATGGTTCAGAAGCTCGTCCCCAAACCATCCGCTGCCTAGTTCAGGTGTTAAATGAGGCCACTTCTACTTTTATCGTGATTACACAATGTAATGTTTTTCCATTCTGTAGCAATTATTTTATAAATCAGTTAATTCCTGTGAGTCATTGAGGCTATTTTGTGCATTATGTGTTATACACATATATCCATAAATGTTGTTACTATGCTATGAAATACTAGTTCTTGATGTTTAATTATATTCTTTGTATTCAAAGATTCAAGTAAATTAATTTCAAATTGGATGGGGTTTTTTTACATAGAAAATATTACAGTGGTGAAAAGGATTGTCTAATTGCAATACTTGCAGTCTGTGTGCGTCTGGATTGATTATTAAATTAGCAAATTCATTTAATTCATTTAAATTAATTTAGATTTGCTGGATCTTTCCTAACACCTTTTCTTAGTAGTCTTGTATTGCACCTGACAAAGTCACATTTCAACATTAGCTGCTAGAAAAGCATCGAGCCGTTTCTCATTCCTAGTTGGCTAGCTCCTCATCATCAATGCAATAAAGTCAGTAAACATTTAAAGAAAGAAGACTTTGCCACAAAACACTGATGACATATTCACAAAGCTGTTAATCCCCTCAGATTGTACTTTAACAATAAATGGAGTAATACATTGGTGCATACATGGTAGCCATTCAGCAGCAAATATAGCTGTTAGCTGCAAATTCCATTATTATGTGGACACTATTGTGTAGTCTAGTGTAAAAAATCATTGCTGATCCTTAGTACGGCTTTTATTGCATTCAAAACTCTTACATTTCTCAAACTGGTTTTAAAGAAGGAAAAAATGGCAATCATCTGCAAATTCCTACTGAATGGAAACCAAACACTACAAACACCTATAGGCATCTGGGGACCAGAATAGACTTTTTTTTTTAAACCTATGTTGACAAATTGACTAACTATGACAGATTTAATGGGAGACTTAAACTTGCCTTTTACATTTAAATAAATCTTTTTTTACCCTTGAGGAAAAGAAGGAGATTGTCCAGGCAGCTTTCCCTCCTTCCCGACGTGGATGATGTAATTTACATGCACACTGCAGCGCTGGACCTTAAACCGCTGAAGGCAGTTTATCACTCTGACCTGCGGTTTATTACAGGGGATAGCTTCCACAGCCATCATTGCCTCTTGTATCAATTTGAGAGTAGGGGATCATTCGGTACAAGAGGAGAGCAGCATTGCCCTCTATTTATCTAAAAGGCCCTGCCACAGAAATTACCTCATTGCCTCTCCCCACTCTTACATTACAGATCATCTGATAGCAGCAGTTGATCACAGGAATGTGTGCTTTCAGAGGCTCCGTGGGTCAGAAATTAGGTCTGATTTGATTTTTTAAATCGACTTACAAATGCAACAAACTGCAAAAACAATCTCAAGTCAGACTAATTAATTGTAAGCAGTCGTGGAAAAAGTACTGAAATCCTTTACTTAAGTAAAAGTAGCAACACCATAAAGGAAAAATACTTAATTAAAAGCAAAAGTCCTGCGTTCACAATTTTACTTAAGTACAAGTATAGAAGTATTACCAGTAAAATGTACTTAAGTATCAAAAGTGAAAGTACTCATTATGATCTTATTGATGATTTAACCTGTAAGAAGTATTTTAATGTTATAGGTCTAACTGCTCCATGTACTGTTGGGGAGTTTAAATGCAACATATTTTATGAGTTAGAGGAAAATAAATTGATCTTGAATGTATCCAAGGCAAAGTGCATTGTCTTTGGCACTAGAAGAATGCTTGCCAGGGACTCCCATTTAAATCTATCTATGGGGGGACCCCAATACAGCAAGTTAGAAAAACTAAATTACTTGGCGTCATAATCAATGATCGTTTGGCATGGTCAGATCATATTGACACTATTGTTGTAAAAATGGGGCAGGGTATTGCTATGACGCGAAAATGCTCTCTCTATGTAACACCATGAATTAGGAATCAGGTGACACAGGCACTTGTTCTCTCACACCTAGGGTACTGCATGGTTGTGTGGTCCTGCGCAGCAAAAAAAAAGATATCAAAAAACTCCAGCTCGCACAAAATAGAGCCGCAAGACTAGCTCTTCACTGCTCTTTTAAAACTGATGTCACAAAGATGCCCCGCAGTCTGTCATGGCTGACCGTTGAGGCTAAATTAACATCCAGCCTTCTCATATTTGCCCGAAATGCACCGTACTTCTTCACAGAAAAACTTGTACGGACAGGTCTAAAGCGCAATCATCAAACTAGACAGGTCAGCATGGGTCATCTTGAACTTCCAAAGCCAAAAACAAATCAACTTAAAAACTCAGTCATTTATAGAGCCTCCAGCCAGTAGAACTCATTACCTACACACATTAAACAAATCAGAAGCAAATGCTTATTCAAAAAATCACTCAAACAGAAACTAATGAGAGAGGCCACACAACAGGAATGATGCCACCTGCTATGATGTTTTGTTTGGGATTTCAAGTCATTAGTTTGTTTGATAACCTCTGTACATGAATTGGTTAAGTTATCTGATATTTTGATTACTTGACCTTTAATTATTTAATTTTTATGCCGGGGTGTTAGTCGATGTTTGTATGTCTGTTTGTATGTCTGTATGCTGTCAGTGTTTGTATAATTTCATGTGGATCCCAGGAAGATTAGCAACTGCTGTAGCGGAGACTAATGGGGATCCGAATAAAGAATAAAGAGATTATTGTGTGTTTTGCATGTAAAACTTTATTCTGCAAAGTAACTAGTAACTCAAGCCTTCAGATAAATGTAGTGGAGTAAAAAGTACAATATTTCCCTGGAGGAAAAGTATAAAGTCTCATAAAATGGAAAAACGTGCCAGTACCTCAAAATCGTACTTGTTTACATCCATATTTTGTGTAAATATGCCACAAGAACATAATGTTCTCGTCTTCATAATGTGCTCTTGTTTTGCTCTCATCAGGATTGTGCTTCATTTCAGTCATGATATTGGCTGTTGGAAGACAGTTTGACTCATGTCTGCACACTGTGTTTCATTTCTACCTATCAAATTTAAAGTAATCCTTTGATTATGCAGAGATCTGACCAATTTCATAAAGGAAGGGAGCTTGTCCCTGGCTTGCAGAACGCTGCATTCTGCCGTACAAAGGATAGTACAGACAAAATATTGGAACTTTGTCCTTTAAATGACATTTTCCATCTGTAACCTTTGTATGCAGGTCTCCATTTACAAAGTCATAAAAGCACCTGGGCATGAGCGCACATCGGCCTTGAGAAACAGCCATACAGAAAAACACCAAAATATATATATATATACTGTACCTTACTAATAAATTATAAGACGGTGAAGAAAGGTCTAGATGAGGGAATATGCTTTGAACAGGCGCTGGTCATGAACCCCCTTATTAAGCGCCGACGGTGCAGTCAAGCTGACTCACAATCTCCTGCTATTCAGTTGCATTGAAAAGGTCTGAGGATGCTGATGGTCACAAACACAGCAGCTGAATCCTTGAAGGCCAGACCGAGCAAACCTGACAGATACATTGTGAGGTAGTCTGGAGGTGTGTGTGTGACTTCGCACCGAGCTCCAATACTATTGAGACGGTGACGCATTTTTTGGTCTTTTGTGTTTTTTTTGTTCCCGTCACTGTTCTGCTCGAGTGCTTTGGACTTCGAATGACGCAGTGAAAGAGAAAAGTGCAGACAATCAGTTGTCAATCAAGTCAGTCAAATTTTTACTGTATTTTCATTTATCTAAAAGCAGAAAACTATACTGTAGTTTTTGCACATAGTGTCCATAAATGACGACACAAACTATTTTGGACAGATAAAGCTTATCTTAAAAAGTTGTCATTTATTCTTGACATGAACACTGACGATTTCTTGATATATTTCTTCCAGGTGCTCTTCCACCCTTTTTGTATTTCGGTGTATCATTCACTCAGGTATGGGCTATGTCCTACTGGAAATGATGTCCACATTTTGAAATAAATATAATACATGGTTGGCAAAATAACTAAAAGTAAACAAGCGTGTAACGCATCAATCCAACCTCAAACTGTCAAGCTCCTGCTAAGCACTTTAGAGTAAGACTCCTTATCAGTTGAAAGTCTGATGTTTATGGATTTCAGTCTTTCAAGCTAAGAGCTTTTGCTGGCATACCAAAAATGAGTATTTCATAAAATCTTTATCCTGCAAATACTTTGGATCTTTCAACATGACACCCTTAAATACTGTGGGCATCCCTTCAAATAAAAGTGATTTTCTGTAGTTTTCAATTTAAAACTGAATGCCTGCACTTAAACTTCTTTAAATTTTTAAATATGTGTGATTTCACATTCAAAAATAATAATAAGTCACAACACCAAAACTGGTTACTTATCAGCTAGTTTTGGGGTTCGTTGTATGTTTGACTTATTTCAACAAGTTGTCCATTATTTGCAGTGTCTATGCCAATTTAGCAGCAACAAGTAATAATACAACAGTAAATATACCTATTTATGTAAAATAACACCTTGCACTGTAGCTGTATCAATCTGTAAGGCCTTTGAAGACACTGAGATTGCAATGCTCTGAAAAAATGAATAGATTTTTCAGTGTGGTTCATCAAACATAGAGAATGGGAAAGGACTGCGTGTTTGAAAATGTGAACATCTATTGACAATATAAAAGGCTTAAGGACACTGTAATCTCATGATGAAAAAGAGTGAAGTAGGCTTTCCCTTCTGGAGTATGTGTATGCTTCAGGGGAGCAGGAGAGGAGTTGTTGGCCTCTGAATCTGTGGCTTCAGCTGCCAAATGAACTCAGATAAACTTTTAAGAAGGTGAGATGCAACACAGTAGCCTGTGGCGGTGAGAAAATATTGATTAAATCTGCAAGCTTCAAATCCCATATTCCCTGATTCACACAAACACAAAGTGTTTTAATTAGAGTTCCCTTCCACAACATTCTCTCTCTCTGTTGCTTTCTCTCTCGCTTTCTGTCCCTCTGTCTCTCTCTCTCTTGTATCTCTTCCAATCTCCGTTGTCCAGGATTTTGACTGAGTGGAGAAAAAAGTAATTGAGATCACTGAGTCATTGGTGTATGACGCACAGTGACAGCTTTCTTCATCCAAAGACATGGTGATCCGTTAGCCACGCCCCGTAAATGCAAGTGAAATTAAACAAATTCACCTTTCACCTGATGTTTCCATGATGTTTTCCATGTGATTCAGCTTGGGCAATCAGCTTACATTAACTTTATTTTTTGAGACGTACGTAGGAGAGAGGAGACACAGGAGAGAAAGCTGTGGCGAGGTTCAGTCGGAGCATTTTTTTGCTCCGGAGGCAGCAGACTGAACCACTCCACTGCCTCTGGACACTCTCACCCTCACATTAATGGTTAATCCCCCTTTCTTCCACACAGGCTGGCGAACGGCCGCACCAGAGTGCTGCTAAATAGGAATGTTCATTCTCTCTGACTGTTCCCAGTGCCGATTACTCCTGGCAAGCTTTGACCTCCAGCTGTCAACACTGAGCCAATAGTGGATGTTCAGTTTGCTCAACCTCAGGATCACTTAAGGTCACAACTCTATAAGGCTGTGTCCACTGGGAACCGCTCTTTACAGCGCTGGCTTCCTTTTCTCATTACTTGCAATTGAAAGGAAGCCCTGTTGCTTGTTCCCGACTGAGCTGAGTGCTGACCGGTCAGAGTTAAAATATTTCAACTTTTAGCAAAAAGTTTCTACTCTGCTTCCCACGTGAATCTGTTAAGTGCTGCTAGCTACAAAATAAGAGGTGCCCAGTGGACACAGGGACTAAAGCATCAACATGATGATGCTGATGCCCGCTACCTCACTCTGAACTGCAGTGTGGTATGATGTAGTCGGAGAGTGAGTGCTGAGTTTTGAAACTGTGGAACGGAACAGTGAGATTAGATTCAAGGCCCGAGCTCAAACAGAATTAAAATGCATATGGTTCCTTGGTCTGCGTGAAATGAGCTTTGCTGTCAGATGCTCACGGTGCCATTTTGTCTAATGATCACAGTTATTCTTTATAAAGTTCTTGGAAAAACAGATAAGAGGCTGGAAAGAAAAAAAACATCTTCTAGTCTTGAGGAAAAATAGATCCAATCATCCAATGCCATTATTCTATTTGGATATTCATTAGGAAAAGTTTAAAAACCTCATCAGGGAAAGAGGAAATTATCTCACATATAAACTCTTGATGATTGGTAAACAGGCAGAAAGTGGATATGTGGATCATTTCCTTCTTTTTATAACTTTTCATAATGAACAGCCAAATAGAAGTTTTTTGCATTGGACCTCTTTTCCCTCATTTTTTAAAAAAGTATTTCAAACTTTTTTTTCACCAATGTCCATTGACTGCATAGAAAACCATTCTAAGGCTGAAATTGATTTGTTTTGGGGGAGATTTGGTGGATTTGCGCTAATAATGGAGATCCTCCACTGAGGACTGCGTGTGAGTTGAGGAGTTGTGGATTAGGATTTATCGCTGTGTTGGAAACTATCCAGCAGACTCCCGAGGAATCCACTGACCTTCGAGTGATTTTGAAAGTACCACTGTAAAAGTTTTGTTGAATGTGTGCTTTTGTTTAATACAAGTTCATGGTGTTCTGTATAGCGGTTTCACACTCACTGTACATGTAGCTATGCATGGGGCAGCAGGGTGGTAATGAGGATAGACAAATCAAATCAAACTTTATTTGTATAGCACATTTCATCCAAGCAAATACAGCTCACAGTGCTTCACAGTGCAATGGAATAAAACAACCAGAAAAGAGAGGTCATAAAAAAAAATATAAAAATAGACAATATATATAAGAGTATAATAAAAACAATAAAAATTACAGAAAAGGCTTATGGGACTCCTAGGGAGGCATGAAAAAAAGAGAATTTCCCTATGTGGATCAATCAAGTATCACATTATCATACACGTCTTAGAGAAAAAGTGTATGAGCAAGCATTGGTAACAGTGTTTTCTCCCTCTGTGTGTGTGCCTGCTGTGTGTGTGTGTGTGTGTGTGTGTGTGTGTGTGTGTGTGTGTGTGTGTGTGTGTGTGTGTGTGTGTTTCACTGCCTCAGCAGAATCCCTGTTCAGCGGCCTGGGGCTGGGGGCGGTGGTGGGCCTGGGCCTGGGAGCGCTGCTGCTGCTGCTGGTGCTGGTGGACGTCAGCTGCTTCTTCCTGCGCCAGTGCGGCCTGCTGATGTGCATCACCCGCACGCTGTGCAGCAAGAAGACCGCCACCAGCGGCAAGGGCAAGGAAATAGAGGAGGGCAAGGCCGCCTACCTGTGAGTCTACCTTTTTGTTTTTTATTTATTTGTACAGGAACTTTGACACCTGCCTCATAGTGGCGACAGTGGTCATACATCCGTGTTTGTCAGTCACCAAGTCATTCATGCTAGCACTCGGAGCATCTGCTGTGTGTTTATCTCATTTGATTGGGTCATTCTGGCACATTTGTTTTTGCTATTTGGCTTTAATCAAATTTCACTGAATTTGCATTGCCTTAGCCTGTATACTGCATGAATAAACTGAAAGAACTGGATGGGTGAAGGCAAATCCACTCTGTGACTCATGATGTCAAGAGTTCTGGTCCAAAATGTTACATAGCATGAATAGCAAGAAAATAGTATATGAGTAATATTTTAGTAAAATTCCTCTAATATAGAGGATTAAGTCTGTAAATACGTTAGCATTTTGTCAACAAAGGACTTAAGCTGCTGATTACCCTTTAAAAGGTGTCACAGTCTGTTTTCATTTTGTGCCATCAGTCATTAAGAGTAGGTATCACTTCCCAAATGGTGGATATATTGAATGTATTGAAATTAAACCGTTTCTTGTGTTGTACAGGTTTAGTCTGAGCAGAATACTGTTATACATTGACAACAACATTCTATCTTTGATAATGTCTAAATCCCAAATCATCACTTCATGCCTTCATACAATATGTAGTGTGTCTACCATTGAAATATGTTGTTGTTGTGTTTTATGCGGTGTGTGTGTGTGTGTGTGTGAGAGAGAGAGAGAGAGAGAGAGAAGGGAGAGAAAGTACAAGCATGCATGAGTTTGTCTATGTGTACAAGTTTGTCTCTCACTTTATTTGCTACCATATCTACTGTTTGTGTGTGTGTGCTTCTACACTTACCATTGATTTTAAGATTTACTCCCCGCACCATTTTAATGCAGGACGGTTGCCAAACCGAGGTTTTGTGAGATGGCACCCATGGAGTCTGATTCATTGGCCTCAGCAGTGCCATTTTTGGGTGTAAACTGACTGTCAGGGTGCCAGCCCAGTGTCTACTGAAGAGAGGGATGCAGAGAGAGGGCACAGAGAAACAGAGGGGAGGGAGCTGACTTCTGCTGAGTCACTAAGCCCATAGTGCTGGGTGGCTGAGCGACTGTCTGCACAGACAGCATGCGGAGTCTGTCTCAGCTTTATGGTAAAGCCTGCACATCAGCAGGAAGGCTTTGCTGTATGTTCCTTCACAGCCTGTGTGTTGCTGTATGTTTCTGTTATTCCAATGCAACTTTTTGTTAGTTTCCAAATAAAGACATTCGCTGTATTAGACTAGACTAGTGCTGTCACATCACAAATACAAAGTCACACATTGCAGACTGACAGACACAGACATACAGTATGTTACATAAAGTGCAGGGGAACAATGCAAAATGGTACGGAAATTCAAATTAACTGTCAATGCATGATCAGTGTCTCCATTGTGAGCGTAAAGTACTGCAGTAGTCCGTTCTGCCATGCGTCATACTACTGAGATGAGGTAAGTATAATAAGATATGCTTGAGAAAATACAAAACACAGATACTCCTACTGAGGTTGTAAGATGTCGATAGTGCAGGTGCCGATGGGTAATACACTGAAAGGAGCAGTAAACATTGTGCAACAATATCAATAACAATATCGATGTACACAGGGTGATAAATAGCACCGGGTGAACTTTAAATGAATAGGGTGATAAGTAGTATCAGAAAATCAGCGACTGTGTGTGTTGGTAGAGTTCAGACAGTCCACGGACTTATTTTGTGTGTGTGTGTAGGGGTGGGGTGGTGGGGGGGGGGTGTCTCGAGGGGACAGGTAGTGTGGCTCTAACACATCGGTATCGTCTTCTAAAAGGAATTCATGTTCCTGGGTCGATAGGGTCGTAGACAATCTTCCTGGTGTTGAGGCTCAATAGGGAGCAGCCAGCAGCCAACTGCCCTCTCAGCAGCATAGTTTTAACTCAGAGGCAGAGTCGTACCAAAGGATGATGGAGGCTGTGAAGACGCTGTTCTATTATGAATCAATTGTGCCGAGATCGGTTGTGACATATCGAGTTTTCTTCGCTGCCTCGGTACAACTTGAAAGCCTCGGCTGCGTTCGCTGCGGCGCTGTTGACCTCCAGGGGGAGAAGCAGGCAGGTTCCTTCAAAAGTCAGTCCTCATTTCCTCTCTTTTGAGTGTTAAACTCACGATTGTTGACGGAGCACCATGATGTCAGGGGGTCCACATGGGTCCACTTCCCTGCGGCAGGTGGCCAAGGAGGGGGGTGTCATAAGCCGACTTGAGTCAAACTTGCTCACCAAGAGGAAGCCAGCCAGGTTGATCCAGGTGTAGATTTGTACATCTGTGCAGCCCTGCACAGCTTCCCAGCAAGCATCTGAGGAACAGCAACATGCAGGAGGTGGCAAGCTCAGCACCAACCCAAATTCAGCACAAAATGTTCAGAATATGATATTATGGCACCATAAAAAATAATATGAAAACAGCTTTGGAAACTGTTTCAAACTGATAGATAAGAAAGATATTGAGCCCCCGGGTTTACATAATGTAGCAGCTACGGACAGCTACAAACATCATCTCAACTTTCATTTTGGCATGATATTTACATATATTCAATGTCAAAATGTTTGCTGGGTTACTGTGCAGCACCTCAGGGATGATTGTATTATAAGCTGAGCTGAAGTCCACCAATAAGATGCTGGTGTAGGAGCCAGGAGGGTTCCTGTGGTGCAGCTGAGGTCCATGTTGACTGAGGAGTGAGTCAGTGATAGATTTGGTTAGGGTTAGGGTTAGGGTAGACATTCGAGGGTCTACATTCACCGATGCCAGTGTGACTTGTGGTGGAGACACGGGACTCTTCACAGAAGGAAACTTGGTACAAGAGGGAGTGCTGTATCGTGGTTATTGTCACCGGAGTGCTGCAGTCGAGGGAAGCTGTGCTGAAAAAAATAATAATATTAAACATTAAACAAAGATACAAGCTTTGGGCTTTAATCTAATAATTTTATTTTGGCCATCAGCCAACAAAAAATGAGTGAGTAAATTAAATGTAAACAAGACAGAGTAACACTGTTTGAGTCATAAAGGGAAAAAGTTTGTATATTGCGGTTATGAGCACTCACGCGCGTTAAGAAACAAATGCTGTATAAATAGGAATGAACTGTGAAGCAAAGCTGCAGCTCTACCCAACATCTCTTGACTGGTATCTGAACAGGCTTCACCCACTTAAGCATCAGAGTGTAGGAGTGGATCATTTAAATTTGATGTGAAAAACCTTAAAAAAAAGAAGAGGGATTTCAAAGAGTACAAAGCGTTGTGTTTATTTATGTATTCATTCAACAGAGAAAGCCAAGTCTTACAAGCTCACCTCTTTCCCAACCTTGACAATTAAAAGTGGAAGAAAAATGTTAGCACACCCCCATCCCCCCCACCCACCTTGGTCCCATTTTACCAAGCCATTCTTTGGATAATTAGTTATTCATTGATTTCTGTAATCCATTTTTCCTGCCTTTTAGCACACTAACCAGGACAGAAATTTGCATTAACAATATTTAATATGGAACAGTTGTTTACATATTTGATGTGATTTAGCTTGACATAACAATATTGAAAGAGTGTTATATATTGTGCAGAGAGGTGTTTGATTTTTAGTTCCTTTTATATATTATAATGAGTGGAAATGTGTTTCCTTAACAGCAGGATAAGGAGAGTTTGCATATATATACATTACACAGGTTTTGGGAAGTTATTTTGCAAGAAATGAAATTAAGGGCATATTAAATTAATGAATATCGGTGGATTGTAAACACTTTTGTCAGTCAACCACGATTAAATGCCCTACTTTAATTAACGTTTTTATTTTTTGCACTGCAATGCATTTTATTATGCAAGCGTAGAGAAGTTTTTTCCTCTTTGTCTGTCATGCTAATTAAAAAAAATAAAGGGGCACAGCATTATAGGGATATAGAGGCTTGATTATGCAAACCTCTTAGGACTTAAGATTGTTCGTGATATTGTCACGTTGGGACCACTCGAATGTGAAATTCTGGACAGGTAGGTTCAGAAGTGTGACATTCAATTAAGTGCGATTCCCTCTTAACATAATCTGCAGAGCAAACAAAATGCTGATTGTCTTGAGAAGGCTAAAAGGCTTTGGACTGATCTCACCTGGCCTTGTAACCGAGTATAAAACATACACCTGTCTGGCCCTAGAGTACAGTTTACCTACAGTATGTGCCATTCTTCCCTCATAATTAGGCGATGTGAACATAATGTGAATATCCAGTAAAGCCTGCCGAATCATGCTTGGTCCCAACTGTTACTGCTATGCCTTAACCCTACACAGTCCAAAGAGAGGAGGCTGCTACCTTCAGAAGTCCTACCTGGAGTTCAAGGCAGGCAAACAAGCTGATTCCTATTACAAGCAGGGGCGGAGCCAAAGGCGTAGCCGGGGTTTTCTTGTACGTCATTGGCTGTTTAACTCCGATTGACACATTGAAATCACCTGAAATGTAAGATTGGGTCGTTTCAAGTTTGCCGAGGTGTTCCTTTTTGACAGAAAGCAGTGCTGAAGAGTGTGACAGGTGTTGATGTTATGTTTCATTTTTTCCAGATATTTAACAGTCCAGTCTAGAGTCTGTTTTTCACCTAAATAATCTTTGGACAATACAAGTCAAATGAGTCTGTGCAGTAATAGAAACTTTGCCCTGCATGTAATACTAATAGTAACTTATTTGCTGAATCTTGTGTACACACAGTTGATTAAAAACAATGAATATTGCAAAAGTCCTAGAATCGCCACTGATTCTAGGTCAGGGAATAGAGTCCTTGATCCCTATAACAGCCAGTGTGTATCAACAGCTACAGTATGTGCCAGCCAAGTGTCAGCCAACTGCCTAAAATGTAAATGTAAAGATGTAGATAAGAGCTTAAACAAACGCCCCAGGGATACAGTTTAGACCCTGGGCCACCTAATCTATCTCTGTGAAAACCAGGGTTTCTAATCAGCCTTTATGGGCCTGCCGCGGATGGCCTTGGCTCGCTTAATTAACATCGGCAGAGGGGAGAACAAGTCGCTCCTGCTGTGCTTTGGTGTCACTTAGAGGCTTACAGATTACAAATACACATCTGCACACACACACACACACTCCCAGGCTCCGGTATCTCCCCGGCCCGCTCCGAGGTGCGCAGCGGCTCGCTCTGGGAAGATATCAGAGAGGCTTGTCAAGACTCAATGGCACTTCTGTTTGCTTTGTGTCCCGCACATCGTTGTTTTTAATCCGCCGTGCCTCTGTGTGCGTGTGCAGGGGTGATGGGTCCAGGGATCCGATCGCTGAGATGAGAACAGAAGAAGAGAGAGTAGCTGTGGCAGATGATAGGAGTCCAATGACACTGCCCCTCTTCCACCAGGCAGTTTAGGGAAGATCCAAACCCTGATCACACTTGACTTTGACCCAAATAAGTTACCAGGTCTTTGACAATACAGCCTACTCCCATGGTTAAAGCTATACAAGGCAAGAAAAAAAAAATACACCCATGTTATCAGCCTAAATCACACAGTGGAGCTGTAATAGAGAACAGTGTTGCATCCCCACTAATAGAGACTCCATAGATTCACCTTTCTTGCCAAAAGTGACAAGGATTGAGTCTTTGCCCCAGAATGATATTGTTGTCTGGGTGGAAAAGCCTCTGAAGCAGCATTTTTAGACCATCATGTGACACCAAAACTCTCCATTGAAACCAATACCAATGAAATTGTTTGAGGGTTAGTAGCTTTTCAGTGGCAGGGAAACTCTGGGATACATTTAAATGATCACCTTTAAATGATGAATTAACTGACAAAAAAAACATCATTAAACAATTAAATAAAGAAACCTTGATCATAACAGAGGTGGACAACACTGACTGGCTGATATCTGATATTTGATTAAAGGTCAATATCAGCACAGTATACAGTATTGGGAAACCAATACAGGGACAATTATATTGGTCCCTAGTTGACACCATAATCTGGGCGATTTTAAGGCGACTCTACCACATGGAATAATCTATAGGTCAGGCAAAGGAGAATTACTCCTGGCCCAAGGAAATATTTAGGCCTAGTTATATATTTAGAAAGTGAAGGGCACATGAAACCTTGTAAATGCAAAGTCTTTTGTTCCTATGACTTAGAGACAGGATGCATGGCAGAACTTTAAGTCTGAAGCATCGCTGAATGATACCGGTTTCTCAGACCAGGTGAGGAATGGCGTTGAATCATTAACGGAGGCTGGAAATACAACAAAATGACAACACCAAGCCCTGTGAACTCCAGAAATGAATAGCCCTTAGCTGAAGTGTGTTGATACAGTCCTGCCAGGTAGACTGAGAGTGATAACCTGAAACCACATTGGGCAGGATCAAGTCTACATCTGATTTCCTTGCTGGTGACCCATTTCTTCCCTCTTAATCTCTCTTGAAAGAATCTTTAGCTGGATGTTCAACATATTAGGGACAGTTGAAGCCCAAACACACTGGATGTGACTTAACACACTTTGTTTGGTGCTACTATGGTGCAGTACAGGCCAAGACACTGGTCTACAAACCTGGTATGGAGTCTCAACCTCCTTGGTCTCTCTATCCTATTAAACTTCACAAATTAGCCAACTTGACGAGCTGCCAAAAATTAATCCTTCTAATTAACCAAATCCAAAAGCGCCCTGTAATATATGACTGCAAATTAGAAATTAATCTAAAAATATGCAACATAACATGGACATGCTTATTCAGATAATTAAGAAGCCTCCTGGAAAAAGAATTACATCCATTTTAAAAGCTGCACGTCAGCCTCTTTCACTGCTTTTCTGGCTTTACTCTTTTCATGAAGCACATCGTTAAGGTGAATACAGGTAAAAGCCATTATCTCTTATCGATTTCTCTTACATACCACTCACAAAGGAGGAGAAGTAGATAAAGAGAAACAGACGAGTTAGAGAAAGATTTTTAAGCTTTGAGACAACTGAGATGTGGATTTTGCCAAAGGTGCTGCAGCTTAATATCAGGAAGATGTATCTAATATTTCATACGTTCAGTATTGGCATCTGTGCTTTCTGTTGTTGAAGGATAGGAGCCAGCTTCTGCTGAAAGACAAATTGCCTTGACACGTCACTTACTGAAATTTCACCACAGGGCTTTATTTCCGAAGACAACAATGAAACAACAAAAGGTTGTCCACTGTACGTTTCACATAGGTCCATGGTCCATTCATCTTTTACAATGAATTCGTCCCTGTTGGTTTCTCCATAAGTGGTTTTTGGTTAGGCTTTAGTTTTTTGGTGGTCACAGCAAATGGAATTGATGCTGCTGCTAAATTTTACTTGCAACACAGCTCAAAACAAAACAGCACACTGCAGGCTTACAAATACACCAGAAGATACTAGGACATGTTAACTATCAACTTTTCAGAAATTAAGAAAAACAGCCTCATTTTCAGACTGACACCCATGCATTTTTCAGTTTATCCAATTGGTTTTGAAAGGTTTTCATCAGCCCAAGGGCCATAGAGCTTTCTTAGCCCATAGAGGACCATTTGATCCTTCAATTTAAGTTAAAACAGGAAAACCATCCAAACTGGAGTTACTAGGTTTTCAACAAAAACAAGTAATACTGGTGTAAGAGTCAAGTCAGGTCAGGTTTATTTATGCAGCCCTTTGACACAAAGCATGGCTCAAAGGACTTTACAGAACCTGCTACTTATTGTACGCCAATTTAAATGTCAAAATCCAGTATTACTGCAGGTGAGTATAAAAGCTGGAATATAAATGTGGGTCACAATAAAACCTGGAATATGAAGGAGCCCACTAAATGAGAGGAACTTGAATAGACCTTGAATAGAACTTTGAATAGAGCTAAACCACAACTCTGTACAAATATTACCACAGTATAATACATAGGCCTATTATGAATTGCCACCATTTAAGTTATTGTTTTATGAAATTCTATTATTCTCTTCTGACTTCTACCCAGATGCCATATTAACTGCATTAGGATAAAGTAGTTTTGTGCGCACAATGAGGATAAAAGCTCTCATACATCATATTACTGGAAACAGAGGCTGATAAGATTTTCATCTTGTGCCCACATTATCATAAGAAAAACAACAGCGACGTCCTTTTGCTGAATTACATGAAACAAGACTCAGGAAGATGAGATGAACTGCGTGTCTGAAAAGAAGCAGTCAGCCAATCAAGTGGCTTTATATGTTAATATTTCTTTTTGCCCGAGATGAATCGAGTCAGAAGCTGAAGGCGGGGGGGGGGGGTCCGGGTGCAAGCTCTGTAGTGATGTTGTTCAAGTCGCCACAGGCAAGTTTGCAGAGCTATTTAAGAATGTAAAATACTCTGAAACAGCAACAACAACACCCCCCCCCCCCCCCCCCCTCCTCTCTACAGCCCCTCCCACCAGCCACACTAATGAAACAGTGTGCAGCCATGACTGACATGAAGAGGAAAAGACCCCCGATGATGTTTCTGATGGGGTTTTTGCTGTAATATTCAAATGTTTAGTTTGTCTGCTATTAATTATATACTAATATAATCTGTGTCATTTCAGCTCCATGGACAGAATCTGTTAAATTGCAGTCCACTTCACTACACACCGAGCATGCGCTTCTTCTAATGTGATTATTTGACTGAATTAATTTATTAAAAGCCAAATCAGAAACACGTCTCTCTGCGTGTCTCCTAGTTAGTACTCTATAATTATTCACATAGTTATTATGCAGCGGTTGCTCTGGAAGAGCGTACCTGTGTGGCATTCATCCCTGGTGAACAGATGGTGAAAATCCAGCACAGGGCTTGCCAAATCATGTTTGGTCGTGACTGTTCTTGCAACGCCTCAGCTCTGTCCAGAGTAGCCAAGACTGCCAAGAGATATCTCTCTGTGTTTGGAAGGAACACAAGGGAGGCAAGCAAACTGATCACTATTTTAGGTCAGGTATCCCCAGTCTGGACAAAGCTTTTTTAACAAGCATCCACGCCAGAGGGAATCACAGATGTGAATAATATGGCTTTACCTAGCCCCATTTGCAGTGCTGCAGATGTAGTGTTTTTAATATTTAAATGCCCTTTTCACTTCAATTCAATTCAGCTTTATTATTCCCACTGGGGGCAACTGATTCACACACCACAAGGCCTGAAATATCATTACTGGTGGGCTCTAAAGCAGGAAAGTGCACATATTTTGTACAGAACAAAAAACACATTAAGCCCACATTCTCTCATGGCTGCACTTCAGATCTAATTTAGCTCGTGTTTATTTGTCTGCTTCATGCAAAAATGTAATCTTGATGTGCACTCTTGAGTCTATGCCTCTTCACTTTGTTTGTCTGGGTGTCATAAGTTCCTGTAATTACCGAGCGTGCATGTGTGAAGTAGCATGCATCGATGGCGCTCAGCAGCATCTCATGTTCGTTTCTGTGCATTTTGCTTTTTTTTTTCTGTTTACTGCAGGAAGCTACCGCTGAAGGAAGAAAACGGAAAAGAGAGTCTCAAGCCGGACACAATTGAAATCAAAGTGCACAGTGACAACAGCATCCACACAAAGCCCGACGACAGCAAAGCATAAAGGGATGGTCCCCCGCACCACCAAAAGAACATTCGGATCATCCCCCCATGAGACCAAAACCCAGAGAAACTACAGCGCTGGAAAATAGTGGAGAAAAATACCATATCTGTTTATAACAATGCCCCAGTGAAAGGCATGTGTAAATACAAATAATAGAGAGAAAATAGAAAGGAAGAAAGGGTCAGCCTTTTAGACACGCTGACTGATATATGTATCATGTTCTCGCAAACATGGCGTCAGTGGAAGGCTCTTGTTGATCAATGATTGTATTTTTTTTTTTTTTTTTTGCTTATTTTCTGCCGACTTTTTCCTTGTCTACTTTTGCTGTTCATAACTTGTTTTTCTGATGACATTTTGTTGTTCTGTTTTTTTTTTTTGTTTACAACCTGAATTGAATGCAGATAATGTTGATAAATCACGTCTCCAGTCCCCTCCGTGACTCGGCGCGCAGACACACACACACGCAGACAAAGCTTGTACGCGTACGCCAGTGTTGCCCCTAAGCTCATACCGATAATTCTCTTGTTTTCCTGTTAGAGCTAAAGCATAGGCCGACCCTCGCTGCGGGATATCACCACGATTTAAATCCAATCGCCTGTTTCCATGCCTGGATGTTACACGGCGGCAGCCTTTTTATGTCTGTAATAGCCTAGCTAGGTGTCTGGCTAATGAGAGCCAAATACAGAAACATTGAGTTTCAAACCAGCTGGCTTCAGTAAACAAAAGGTAAACCGCTCTTAATGAGATTTGAAGCACCGAGCGTTGCTTTGACCGTGCTGCTTTAGGAAAATCTGATGACAGGCTTCTCTCAGGGGCTTTTGCTCCCCAGACTGTGAAAGATGGTTGCAAACAGGACCGAATAAAATTTAATAGAATATATTATTAAAATCAGGACTCGCTATTTGATGAATAAGCTTTGTTAAAGGGCTTGTCGGATCATATTCGGTGGTACGGATAACGAACGTCAAGAACCTCGTAAAAACATGCCAAAAAGAGAGAATATTGTGTATTATTTTTCGCATTAGTTACATGTTACAAACTATAAAGTATTATATTAACATGCTGCACATGTGCATTCATGAAGTGTCACAGAAGCTGTTTCAAATTGACACTAAATATTGTTCGCACACTCAAGCAGCAAAGCTTTTCAGCCGTGTGTTTTACTCTGCTGTGTTCACACTGCATACAGTATACTGCTGCCAACAGATGTGACAACTGCACTGCAAGCCAGTTTGTGCTTTGGGTATACATTGTGAGTAGTGTAAAAAATAAGGTTATGTATTTGGAAGGCTTCCCCACAAATGCCCTGAATGGTGTTATGTAAGCACCATTAAAGGGAAATGGTAGGACTCAAGGCATGGGAACAAATGAGTAACGGTGTCCTGATGAGGAATAAAATAAGCCAACATGTGTGTCATGTATATTAATGATAAACATTGATTTCTTTGATCCATTCCTCTCTCAAACCCGCCTCAGACGAATTCAAAACCTTTTGAACCTTTTTCTTCTTTTTCTTTCTTTTTCTTTTTTCCTCTTGGTCTGATCGCTATTCTCTCTGATGTTGTCATGTGTTGTACATAGGTGAAAAAAAATATTTTACAAAGCTTTTATGTAAATATACCCTAAAGGATGTGTCTTTTTTCAAATGCAACAGGCTTGGCTTTTTTTGTGAACGCTCCTCAGATGAAAAGCTCGTTTTGTTTTCTTTTTTTTCTGTTGTGTTTTGGTCCAAAGTTCAGTGATGGTGTAATATTGCTTTTTTCTAGTCATTTGCTTTCCCTTAAGAAAATCCACAGTATGCCCTAAGGCTATTTCACGGCATTTCAATGGAGGCAGTAATTACGGCATTAGTGTGCCTTCCTTTCTTTCCCCCGTGGCCCTATGCCGCCGCAACAATGTAGACCATCAAATGAATTTTTGATAGTGACTTTATTGCTTTTTGTCACCGAATGTGTCAGGTGGTGGAATTATATTGTCATGCTGTGAATTCTGGGAAATGTAGTCGTAGGATCATGGGTCGTAGAAGAAGATGTGGGAGAGATAATAGAAGTGCAACTAGATGACAGGTTGATCCTGTAACGTTTGAGTACAGTGATAGGCTGCAGAAATCTGGCCATGACATAAGGGGTTTTAGTGTCGTGTAATGCATCATTGTGTGTGTGTGTGTGTGTGTGTGTGTGTGCATGTGAGTGTTTGTGTATACACACGGTTATATGTCTATGTGGGTCAGGTTGCTTGTATATAGTAGTATGTTGAGTGTATCTGTGAGAACTTGTGTGTTGATGTGTGTTTACGAATCATTGTGTGTGTGTGTGTGTGTGTGCGTGTGTGTGTGTGTGTGTGTGTGATGGGTGTGACAATGTGCCCATCTCATGATTTAATTTTATACCTCACCCTGGGTTCACAGTGCAATATTGTCACAACAACAGAAATTAAAACCCATTTTCTGATTATTTCTTCCTAACTATGACATTATTAAATAGGCAAGAAGAGCAAAAATCTCCTTCCTCTGGCTTGTCATTTTGATTTCCATTTGTTAATTTCCCTTTACCCATTTAAATCAGATTAAAGTGTATTGCAAAGTACACTTTCCAGCTCCGCGATGCATAATGCGACTTTTCGAAAAAGAAAAAGAAAAAGAAAAAAAAAAAAAACCCACAGAGGGTGTGATGATTACGAGCGTACGGCCGCGAATGCATGAGTGTTTCTCTGCGAGCGTGGAGTGCAGCCGGCGAGAGCTCTCACGCCGAGTTTCGGAGTGCGCTTTGATAGGTAAAAACTGATTATGTAGTTCGTGACAGTGATTAATTCCCCAGGCTGCGGCACTCCACGCATGTGTCTGCAACCCCCCCACTCAACCCCCCCCCCCCTATTCCCCCCTGTCTCTCAGCCCCCATCGGTTTTTATCTCAGCCCCCATAACGCCGGCTTTGTTTTCTCACAGCGAGCCCTTGTACCTGCGTATCTCATATGGATGGTCCTGCCATGGAAGGGGGGGTTCGGTTGCCTGTTACGACGACTGTAAATACGGGAGCACAGTGCCTGGAGGCTATATACGATTTGTACATGTTCTTTTGTATTTGAATATGAGTCTAGATCCCCCCCCCCCACACACCCCCTCCCTCTCACCTCCCTTCCCCTTCCCTCTCTCTCTCGTCCCCCTGCTCCCTCTATCTCCTCCTCCACGCCTCGGTCCTTTTTTTTCTCTGTAAAGGGGGTAAAAACAGGTGTGTTTGAGCTCAGTGTACAGTATGTGTCCTCTTGTCCCCATGCCCGTGTCCCCTTGGACTGTCCCCCGCTGAGTGTGCTTTGTGCAGGAGGTGGGAACTATTGATGTCTCTCTGTACGTACCTGTGGAACACTTGTAACTCCTGTCATTTGCCGCTGTAAATAAACATGTCCTGGTAGAAGAGAGCGAGACGTTGTCCTTTTGTCCCATTTCACTGGCTTCCCAGGATGATAACTAGTGTTTTTTCTGAGCTGTAGGTACTCTCCTTTAAAAGTAATGATTTGCTGGAATATCATTTTTCAGGAATATCAATCATTTTTTCAAATAGGTGTCACGTTTTTTCAAATGATGCATATTTTATTGTTCCCCATGCCATGAAATTGACATTATCTCAGCTGATATTTCAGGCTCCACTGCTCAGATTTTGATGAAACTTGGAGGGAGGATGCATCTTCGCACTGTCAGTGTTAAAAAAAACAAAACACTGATTGGCCTGATGGAGGCGCTGTCATTAAAGGTCACATTTTTTTTGCTTTGAAGGGCTAGAGCTGCTACAGCACCAGTCAGATTTTGATTAAACTTGGAGGGATGCTGCATCTTGTTACTGATTGGGCCAAGCGGTGCCTGCATCACTCATGGGGGACGACATGTTTACTTGTTCACACATACACTCAGAGATTATGTATGAGGTATAAACTCTTATCAAAGCAAGAATGGCATAGAAACCCACTGGTATTGTCCTTTAAAGCCCAAATCATTTTAGCATGCCAATAAATAAAGTAACTTACTGTATCAACTTTCAGATCCCACATTTTTACTCCACTGTTGTCAAACAATACAAACAGCCACTCATAGTTTAGAAAATGAGTGCTTAGGTTTCAATTACTATCTGAATCCAGAGCCGACTGAATCAATATGAGAGTAAAAAAATCTTTTTCATCCAATGATTACATAAACATGAAGCGAGTAGTGGGATACTGTCATATCGGGGGGAAAAAGATACTGTCATAGATACTGATACTGGCCGGATATTTCATTATAATCCACTGCATTGTAATGGGCTATACGCTTTAGTCTGGTGTAATTGCGAGATAAAAGCAGAGGACTCCACAAAGACACAACTTTAATAGCTTTTAATGGTTTTTTTTGCAGTTGAAGTCAGCAGAGCTCATTTTTTCCGGAGGATAAAGTACCATTTTCATCAAGGTCATTCCTGAAACGATGTTACTCCATTTTAAACAGTAACCGTGTTGCATCTAAATCTGGCCTCCCTTCCTTGAAACAAAAAAAAAAAAAAAAGCGCTTTCATGATAAAGACCAGAGAGACCGAGAAACTCCGCTCAGAGGAAGAATTAAAACAATTTTTGAATAGAACCGAGAAGCCACAGTGTTCCTTAACAAAGCTGCCCCCCTCTTCAGCGCTCATTTGAAGTCGGTAGATAACATTTCACAGACGTCTCTCTCTCTCCCACGTGAGATAGAGAGAGAGAGAGAGAGAGAGAGAGAGAGTAGAGAGAGAGAGCGAGGGGGGATCCTGGCTGTTAACAAGGGGGAACAAACTTCAACTTTCTCTCCCACAGGGGGCTCAGAGAAAGTCTGCACATCAAACACTAACTCTCATTTGAGATGAAGAGATGTAGAGAGGAGTGATATTGGCCACAATGGGGGGTAGAGGGGTGTGTGTGTGTGTGTGTGTCTGTGTGGAGTTGAACTGAGTTGAATGTAACTGCAATCGGGAATATAGAGTAGAAAAAAAACGACTGAAGTCATCCTCAAACTCTGAGGTTGTCACGTGGAAATCTGACAATCTGTTACAGGTGTATGATGGATTTTTTTTTTTTTTTTTTTGCCACACAGTGAGTCAGACAAATGGCAGAAGTATTGGACTACACACACACATACACACACAGAGAAGTAAACAGTGTGTTTTAGCTTGCTGAATGCAGCTGGGAAGCCATACTCCACGCGGAAAGATAGCACAGTAAGCCCTCAGGTAATATTTCTCTTCTAATCTTCCAGTTTGCAGAGTCCTCCCATGATACTGTGCGCTGACAGCACCTTAATCCCAACTATGAGAGAAGTTTGGGAAGTCTGGGAAGAAATCTCCCCGCCATTGTTGCAGCCACACAAAAGTTTCCTCTCTCGCACACTCACACACACACACGCACACACGCATGTACGCACTTTAACACCGATTCCCACACACTTGCACACTTGGGCTGCACAGAATTCACACACGATCTCACACACACACACACAGCTTTCTGAAACTTTGCCAGACACCAATGTGCAGGGAAGTGCAGCTTCCCAAAACTCCACGCCGTGTGAGCAAATCCAGCGGAAAGCCTTTTGGCAGGTACAGCCCTCCACTCCCTTAATCTGCCTGATTTCAGAATCTCCCAGCAGAGGTCCGACTCTCCTCTGATTAGACAGGAGAGGAGACGGGAAACGGCAGAAGGGTGTGTGTGTGTGTGTGTGTGTGTGTGTGTGTGTGTGTGTTTGTGTGTTTGTGTTTTAGTTTAGCTTTGTTTTTGAATGACTTACCATATTCTCTTAGTGTTGCAAAAATCTTAATTTATGCAGATGACGCTACATTATATTATGGTGCATCAACATGTGATGAGTTAACTGAAGTATTAAATAATGAACTAGCATTTTCAGGGTGACATGTAATAAAATGGTTCTTAATATTATTAAGACTAAAGCGATTGTTTTTGGTTCAAGAAGTCGCCTAGTTTCCAACAATTGGGAGAACCAATATCAAACAACTAAATATGATCAAGTTATTAGGTTTTACAATAAACAACTCATTGTCTTGGTCTAAGCATATAGACAAAATAGTGCCAAAGGTAGGCAAAGGTATAGCCATGAGCAGGAAATGCAACACTTATTTCATCAAACATTATGACACAATTTGTTCATGCTTTGGCACTGTCGCATTTGAACTATTGTCCTATTATCTGACAAAAAACTTGTTAGAAGACATTTGTTTATGAGTTAAGGTCGAATGCTTAATTTGTTTTGTACCGGTGTGTCCATGTAGATATATATCATTCACACTTTTGTTTGTTTAAGCTTGTCCTCAACCGCAGGTCTGCTGCCACTACCACTCTAAAGACCACCAGGACCAAGCTCCGGACCTGGGGTGACAGGGCCTTTTCAGTTGCTGCACCCTCCCTCTGGAACGCCCTCCCCAACCACATCCGTCAGGCTAACACCCTACCATCTTTCAAACAAGCCCTCAAAACCCACCTCTTCAAGCTCGCTTTCACCTGCTGACCTCCTTCCCTCTCTCTCCCGTCCGTCCACCTCATGATTCCTCTAGTTTTAACCACCTACTTTTATTCTTGTCTTTTATCTATTTTTATTTTTTATTTTTATTTTATTTTTTTATTATAAATGCACCTATTAAATGATTTTACCCTGTATGTGAAGCGTCTTTGAGTACCTAGAAAAGCGCTATACAAGACTAATGTATTATTATTATTATTATTATTATTATTATTATTATTATTATTAAGAATCATTGTTTACTGTACAAATGTGATTTATCTTATTGTATTTTTGCTTGTCTTTCATGTTGTGGCCCATGACAAAGTGGTCTTAATTTTTGCTTTTATTATATCCTGGTTTTAGACTTTGTGTATTTGTTTTGGATGTATATTGTGTTTTAGTGGGACCCCAGGAAGAGTAGCTGGCACCTTTGTGTACAGCTACTGGGGATCCTTATCAAGAACCAATAAATAGACAGAGTTATGGGCGACAGAAAGTTGTCTTTTTAACAATGCTGGCTATGGTGGGAACCGATCTATACCCTGCGGAAGTACGGCAGCCATGTTTGTGAAAAGGGCCTATTGACACTTTTGATGTTTAGCTCTTAAACGAAAGTGAAGAGAACTAGACAGTTTTGACATTGGTGATGCACTAAAGTGTATTTCCCACTGTGTTCCCAATCACCATCATCTACAGACCCACAGATCATTACACACAGAGAAAGCCGACCAATTATAGATTATCAAGACACAAAGAAATAGGTTGAAAGAAAACTGTGTGTGTGTGTAAAAAGGTAAGTGTGTGCAACAGCTGCCCAAGTGTGTGAATACAAACATGCACTGATGTAGATATGTATGGTGAGAAGGTGACAGCAACATTTTGCATAAATACATGCAGAAGTAAACTAAACCAGAAAGAAATCAGATCAGGTGAACTCAGTACATCAGAGACAAACATTATCTTCAGAATGCAGCCTGATTAATTGGTACATTAATTGATGATGAAGTGGATTACATTGGTTGGACTTTGAAGCCTTAGCTAGTAAGGAGTAGTAGAACACTTTTTCTTTTTTTTTTTCTTTTTTTTTTTACAATAAACATTGTAAAAAGTTAATAAATTGTACAAGGCTCTTGAAGAAGAATACTTCATTTGACTGCAGCTTCAAGAGTGCAGAGTGGACAGAGTACCAAAATATCCTACTCAAGATGTTCTGTTACACTGCTGAGATTTGACTTTTGCAGAAGGAAAATCACTGGTGTAAACACCTACTCAATTAAAATGAAAAGTAGCTCATTTAAAATTACTCAAAGTAAAAGTTACTAAATAAATCAAGTTAATAAAAGAGAACATCTACTCAGTGTAATGTGTTAGAGGGGGGAATAAGGATACATGGGAAGTGTTGTGAGGCAATGTAAAGTATGTAAGTATTTTTTCATTCTCCTATTCCTTATAGCCAGTGTGGTTTCTACATTGATTTTGTGCCGCTTGCCAGCCCCATCCCTGTTGTAAGCAATACTTCCCTTCTCCACAGCTTCAAAAAGTGTATCTTGGACCTAGAGGATGTGATACAACAAGCAGCATTTTGGAGAAGATGACAGGGCAACGTGTCGGTCAACAGGAACTGAAGTCAGACTTGCAGCATAATACCAAAGCATTAGAAGCTGCAATGTAGACGATGTGAGAGTGTCTATCCATCTACTTGGGCTGTGTAAGCCTGCAATGTTGACCAAAATGTTACACAGTGTGCGTATCAAGGATATAAAAGTGCTGACACACCTGGCAGTTTTTTAGGACAATGTAGGCTACACTCCCAATACCAACCAACTAACCAAGTCAAAACACAGGATTAACATCTATTCAAGTGTTGCCTTGCAAAAAGACATTCCTGTGTGATTAAATAAAAAATGTAAAGGCAACTTATTGATCGATCTTGATCATCATAATTGCCCAGACATGTATTTTCCCTGGTCATCTCTGCCTGAACAGTTGAACCAAAACAGGATGTCTGTCATAAATTTGTTGAATTCTACTCCCAGTGACTCAACAATAAATCCATTCCGTCTCTCACAGAAACTTTCTCCCTGAACACCCTCAGTTCATTTCAGCCACCAGTATCAACTGTGTTTGAATGCTTTTACATCTGTTCTCTAGTTGTGAGTTTGGTAGTTGGTTTTATTGTGTCGTTGTTTCTGCACTGTTGATTTGTCATCCAGTAACAAAACATCAATGGACTGGATTGAAGGAGAAAGGGTCATCTATAGACCCATCAAGGTATGTGAGCATTGTTTATTGCAGTTAAATTGTAAAGATTTTGGGAGTGGAAGTACTATGAAGTACAAGTAAGAACCACTTTTGTTTCAGGCCCGCACAAAATAAAACACCTGACAAATTCTGGTAAAGTGTCTCCTATGATTATACATGAGAACATCTGATGTTTTCTATTGTCTTGTAGAAAAAAATGATGGTGCAGTTTTTGAGGCTTCAGCAACAAAAGCAGGTCCCATCTGAGCTGACAGCTGAGGACATGACTGACTGGCTGGTGGCGCAGGACAAGACATCTCTCAGGGAGCAGTGAGACAGTCCATCCACTCAATCTGTCATCAACTCTGCTAATGTTAAAGGAATAGTTCACCCAAAAATGAAAATTCAGTCATTATCTACTCACCCCCATGCCAGTAGAAAATCGGTTTAATGTTTGATGTCCACTTTAGTCTCTGTTCTGTATGTATTCTGCACAGTGTAATACATGCAGCGTTTATAGTTAAAAATGGCACTAACGTGGCCCTTTTCATTATTATTATGACATCAAACATTAATATAGGTGCTCACTTACTGAATTTGACAATTAAATACAAAGTAATTACTTTAAAACTGTATTTCTATTTTAAAATCTTGCGCTCTTATTTTGAAGGCTAAACGGCCAAACTGGAAATCTTGTTTCTGCTAATTCGAGCTAGTCTTACCTATCGAGGCCGGCGCGCGACGTGTTTTGAAATAACAGCTAGAGTGGCGATTTCAGCTAAATAATGGTGTAAATGTCGGCCTTTTCAAGTCACTTTGGGATTGTTTGGCTTCAAGAGACTTGGATTATGCTGTAAGAGCTGCATGGAGCCATTTTATGGTTATTTTCCGTTATTTTTTTAAACTCTGTCCATCTGTTGTATGGACTAACAAACTTTATTTTTTTATGATTTTCTACTGGCATGGGGGTGAATAGATAATGACAGAATTTCAATTTTGGGGTGAACTATTCCTTTAAGCTAGTCTGTTACTAATGAGAAGAAAATAGAGCAACAGTTAAGATGAACCTTCTTTTTTCTTTCCATTTGAAGATTGTGGAGGTTTGATCTTGAGAGTTTTGATGCAAGTGTCCAGCCTCTCCTCACGCTGGTAAGACCAAGATCATGAACAGACTCATTTTGGAGTAAATTATCACATAACACTAGATTGATCCTGTAAATATGTCAAATCTTAAAGGTGCATCCCATTTCTTGTTTCAGATGTGGGAGGTGAACATCAGCATGAAAATGATGGTCATTGAGTTTTTAGCCCGAATCGTGCTGAACTCATCTGAAGCCAACAGTCCTTGTTTTCAGTAAGTCACAGTTATGAGATAAGATGAAACTTGAATGATTTCTGTGGGGAAATTGTGTCTTTTCAGAAAATGTGTATTTCAACTAATTTTAAGCAAATCTCATCGACAGAGACCCTCAGATCATCCGTCTGGCTGACAAAGCCATCAGGAGCCTGATGGAGAAGCAGCAGCCCAGCTCCAGCCTCCTCGGCCCCCAGGAGGTGGTGATGCTGGTTGTGCCTAAAGTGCTGCAGAGCTTCTGGATTAATCCGGAGATCCTCTTATCCGTACCCCCGCTGCAGCTCAGCGACCTGGCCGTCGGACTCACGAAGGCCGTTGAGGATAAGCTCTCCGCCTCTCTGACCTTCACGGACTGTCAGGCCGCCTTCTCCCGCTCCATCCGGGATGAGAAGGTCCTTACTATCCAGAACAAGGTCAGAGAGAAGTACACTCCAGACGTCCTGCTGGAGAAGCTGAAGCGCTTTGAGCCAGAGCTGCTGACCAGGATCGTTGACGTCACAGTGGGGGAAATCTGTGTGATGTTCGAGCCACAGAAACAAGTGCTGACCACCAAAGAGGTAAGAAGACCTGCGCAGATGTATGATCAAGTAGCTGGATAAGATACTGTATAATAAAAAAGAAATTCAAACGGCTTCTCTCCCTCTTTAGGTGGATCTAGATGATTCCACCCAGCCAGCTGTAGTGGATGGAGCCGTGAACTCCACCACCCTTGATGGAGATTTAAGTGAAGAGCCCGGCCTGAAAGAGGACACAACACCAAGCCCAGAAATGGACTCTGCTGTTGGTTCAGCTGCTCTGGTTCCTCTGAGCCTCCCTACTGAAGCTCTTGTGGTTCCTCTGACCCTCCCTACTGAAGCTCCTCTGGTTCCTCTGAGCCTCCCTACTGACGCTCCTCTGGTTCCTCTGACCCTCCCTACTGAAGCTCCTGTGGTTCCTGTGAGCCTCCCTACTGAAGCCCCTGTGTTTCCTCTGAGCCTCCCTACTGAAGCCCCTGTGTTTCCTCTGAGCCTCGCTACTGAAGCTCCTCTGGTTCTTCTGAGCCTCCCTACTGAAGCTCCTCTGGTTCCTGTGAGCCTCCCTACTGAAGCTCCTGTGGTTCCTCTGAGCCTCCCTACTGAAGCTCCTGTGGTTCCTGTGACCCTCCCTACTGAAGCTCCTCTGGTTCCTCTGAGGTTACCTACTGAAACTCCTCTGGTTCCTCTGAGCCTCCCTACTGAAGCTCCTGTGGTTCCTGTGAGCCTCCCTACTGAAGCTCCTGTGTTTCCTGAAGCTCCTCTGAGCCTCCCTACTGAAGCCCCTGTGTTTCCTCTGAGCCTCGCTACTGAAGCTCCTCTGGTTCCTCTGAGCCTCCCTACTGAAGCTCCTGTGGTTCCTGTGAGCCTCCCTACTGAAGCTCCTGTGTTTCCTGAAGCTCCTCTGAGCCTCCCTACTGAAGCCCCTGTGTTTCCTCTGAGCCTCGCTACTGAAGCTCCTCTGGTTCCTCTGAGCCTCCCTACTGAAGCTCCTGTGGTTCCTGTGAGCCTCCCTACTGAAGCTCCTGTGGTTCCTCTGAGCCTCCCTACTGAAGCTCCTGTGGTTCCTGTGAGCCTCCCTACTGAAGCTCCTGTGGTTCCTGTGAGCCTCCCTACTGGATCTCCTGTGGTTTTTCTGACCCTCCCTACTGAAGCCCCTGTGGTTCCTGTGAGCCTCGCTACTGAAGCTCCTCTGGTTCCTCTGAGCCTTCCTACTGAAGCTCCTCTGGTTCCTGTGAGCCTCCCTACTGAAGCTCCTGTGGTTCCTCTGAGTCTCCCTACTGAAGCTCCTCTGGTTCCTCTGACCCTCCCTACTGAAGCTCCTGCCATTACTCCAGTCCAGGAAGGCTTGACCAGCAGCCTGGTTGGCACTGAGGAGAAGCAGGACATGAAAAAAACCAAGAAGAAGAGAGTCCAACGCTTCTTCCGCCGGCTGTTTCAAACTGTGCACCAGCTGTGCAGCCAAGGAAACAGAGAGGGACTGAAATCCCACTGCAACAAATAAATTCAGTGTTGCATTGCAATCAGTCAATCAGTCCATGTCAGTCCATTTTTTTTATTTACTGTGAATTGATGCATTGTAAAATGAAGAAATTATCATACAGGAATTGCATGATGCATATACATATACACTGTAAACCCTGATAAGTTCACTTTACTTAAAAAAAATGAGGACACTCGTTGCCTTAACAAAACTGAGTAAAGGAAACTAGTTTGTTAAGTAACATGTACTTTTAAGTTTAAGTAGAGAAAACTTGGCAATTTAGAGTAAATTAAACTAGCATTAGTTACTGCAACTCAGAATCATGCTTTCTGATACATCAATTACTTGAGTTGTCAATACTTATGAATAGTACATCTAACTAATTAATGTAAGTAAGATGAACTAATGAACCCAATTCCTGTTGACTTTTTTAAGCTGAAAACACTTGATATTTCACATCCACTACACTTAATTAAATTGAGGAAACTCATTGCCTCAATATTTTTGAGTATAGGCTACTCACTACGTTTATATACAAAGCACATCACAGGTCACAGTTTAAATAATTTATTGTTACACAAACAACAATTTAAAAAACATTGCACAAATGTAACTGCACAGACCTGCAGGCAAGAAAGCAGAACAATAGTTTAGTTAAGAACACTTTAGATAACAGTTGTATTGCAAACCTGCACATGTGAATTCATTTTTGATAAATGAACTTTCAGTGCACTGAAGGATTTGAATGTACACAAGCAGTGATGGTGCAGGCAAAGAATTGGAACAGTTCTTGTGTAGCTCCCGTGTTTTAACCGGTAACGTGGTGTTTGAGAAGTTGCACTCTTTTTTCAGTATTAAAAGTGCAGTACTTACATTTCCACAGCATTATTTCATTAATTTAACCAGAACCTGAAACACATTGAGAGAGAGAGAGAGAGAGAGAGAGAGAGAGAGAGAGAGAGAGAGAGAGAGAGAGAGAGATTAATTATCCTACGTTACGCAAAACACTTTAATATTAGACTTAGCTAAAATCATAAATTCACTTGACAATTCAGTTAAGTTTACACAACAACAGTAATTAAAACTGGCTAATGTCTACACGTGTTAATTACCTAATTTAGTCTTGCAAATGTAGGCTAACGACAGTATTTTGGCTAGCATAAACATCAGCAATTAAGTTTTGTAGCTAGCCATCAAGTCACATTAACGGCAAAACTTTGAAAATACCTCCAATAGATGAATATATGAACTGTTGTGGATAAGGTTTAGTAGCCGTCTGACGTAGGTTAACAATAACTTGATGTATCAACCGAATTGAGGCTGCTGATACCATATACTATTTTACTTACCGATACCAAGTGATGAAACAGGTGAAGACGAAGAAGCCGTTTTGGCAGACTGAAGAAAAGACGTGCTGCCGATAGTCCCAATACCTGCTCGCTGATAAAAACTACGGAAAGTCAAATTGGTCAAAAAGGAAACGCTCTTGGCAGTAATGGTTTAAGTCAAGTTAAGTCAACTTAAGGCACTGAGTAAACAGGTGTATTCACCTCAAAAGTACATATAACTTATTTTAAACAAGTAATTTTAACACATTAGTAAAAATTTAAGTAAGGTACACTTGAAAAGCCAATTCAAGTCATTGTTAGGGTTTACAGTGTACAGTCAACTCCAGATTGTCACCCTTCATGAAAATGAGCAAAAATGATTGTATAAAATAGAAAGATTTAACCCTGTTTTCAATATAAAGCAACACCACAGAAGGTTTATGATGAATTTCACCACTAGAGGTCCTGGTGGGGTATGAGATGTGATGTTTGAAACCAGAATGACCTGCTAACATGTGCTTTGGTATGTTATAATGTTACTTAAATAGCAGTGTTTCATTTGTGCTGGATCCTGCCAGAACAGGATCCGGCACCTCGCGGTTTTGGACTACCTGTATTCCAGTACTTATTTGCGTGGACCCAGCACCTCTGGTAGCATGAAAGTTTTTTGTTTTTTTGTTTTTTTTGTCCTCAATGTAATAATCCCAATAGTTTCCCCTCCCTTTCAAAAACCGAATTGGCTCATTTCCATATGAAGACAGGTGATTACCCTATTAGAAAGTAGCAACAAGTGCATATTCACGTCACATGAGTGAGCTGCTCTGCAGAGTATATGGTAAACTTCAGACATCGTCATGGCTAAAAGACAGTTGAATTCGCTGTCCATATGTCCGCTGCGTGGACTATTTTTGGAAAATTAGACAAGGTAGGTGTGTTTTTTTTTTGTTTTTTTTGTAAACTGTTCTCTACTGGGACAATAACATCTAAATTCATATTTGCATAGATTAAAACAGAAATTATTTGGAGTGCGGACCTGTAAGTCCCACAGTTAAATATATGGGACAATGCACAAGTTATGTTGAGTGTCCAGAAATAATTGGTAATATAATTGGTTGAGTGAAGGGCTGTAAGCCCCACATCAATGTGGGCATTTCAAAACCAGCGCGGTCCAGTGTGCACATTTAGGCCGACTTCTAGCTGCATGGCATGACCATGACACATTTTATTGCTGTTATTTCATTATTCGCTGACATTGTTTCCTACGTTTAAAGTATATATCATATGAAAGTATTTGTGTTGAATATTGATGCGTAACTACTCGAGCCAGAATTTGTCTGGTAAATGGTTGAAGCCATTGCAGTTTCCTTGATTTGTTTATGTATGATTAGGATATCTCACAGCCAAGTATGTGGGCATTTTATGTTGTGCACAGCGCAGTTATATCTTTAGTCCACTACTTGAAGGGCAGGTTTGTAAAAACCCATCGTTTTGGACAAAATGAGCATTATGTAGCCTATGCAATAATCAAATATTGTTATAGGTCAGCAGTAGTCGGAGTTCTAAGGTCATATAGTCATTTCATTATGTTTAGGCTGTTAGGTCTACAGTAAGCTATGGCTGCACACACCACCGTGCCTCCAATATGCTTATTGTCTTGATATGTTCTGGAACCTTTTCCCTCCAGACCGACCCGCGGCAACACCGACCGCTTGGTGTTCCGGGACCTCATCATTTCCAAATTAAGCACTGTTAAACAGTAATATTACTAGAGAGAGTTAAAATACGGGCATTGTGTAATAATAAAGAAGCACAGATCCTGTACAGACCCATGTTTTCAATTCAATGTTATTATAGTTTATCGGTTAAATAATTGCACTAATGTCAGGTAACAACGTTACATAACGTAAAATTTTATAGGGCAACAAAAGACGTGGATGTATGTAAATTAACAGCAGAGAGTTAGCCCCAAAGTGACACTAGATGGCTATGTCAATACTAACGTCCCAAAGATCTTTATCCAACTCACCGTTAACAAGAACTTCATTTAGACGCCTTCTAAACAGCGGTTCCTTACCGCAGTGAAGTTAGTTAGAAGTTTGTGCCTGGTTGCACAAAAACTCTTAGTTAAGTTTTATACCTTAAGTTATACTTTAGGTCCACCTTAAACTCAAGTGAGTTGCACAAAACCCACTTTCCCCCCTCAGGGAATATCCTTTGATAAATCTGCAGATAAGGAAATCTAAGATAAGGATGACTTAAGTCATCCTTAAGGGAATTTCCTTTCCTTAAATATTAAGGGGCCTCCCATGGTCTCTTAAGTATTTGTGCCATTTTTATATTGTTTTTAAATTAATTCATATTACAGTCAAAGAAAATGATGTTTTATGTGTAGGAGGCTTCAGGCTGGCTAGCTCGATAGCCAAATATGCTTCCACCATTCTTGTTGGCAAATTGAAATCCACCAAGCTAGCAGCTTGTTCAATGCATTTTCCCATTAGCGTGCTTGCAGCCAGTCCGTTTCTAGTACACAAAATTATAGTCTGCATGATCTATGACATGGTTTAGTGTCACAAAAATGTAAACTTTGATGAAATTGCAAGGGGAGATGTGAGTTTTGTAGATGTTTCAAAATAATAGCAATCCAGCCTCTGCAGATCGCACAGTGCGGATGCCACAGTAACGAGGGACTCAACTGCGTTGTTACAGCTGAAACCACTGTAAACACTAAATACAAGCCGAGATCATTTAGGGGCTTCATGCAACGCTCCTAAAAACCCATGGCCTCGGGGAATTATTTGCCTAAAGGGGCAAACTTAAGTTTGACACTAAGGTTTTTCATGCAACTGGGCACTCAGATACTCACCGGTTGATGCGCCTTTTAAACGTCAAAACTCCATGTCCTTGGTGGCCCAAACTTACATTGAGTGCCCTTGGGCTGAGTATCATGTACACGCCACCATAAAAGTTTCAATAAAGTCCTCGGCCTTTACAAAACACAGCTTTTTGGAGCCGGGAGCTACAGCTACTGCTACCACACTGATGACGGCGACTGCATGCACAGGTCGCATCAGCGTCATCAGTGTGGTGATGCGACATCTCACTGAGCGTTACCTGACTGACTGACTGCCTGACTGACTGTCTGACCTGAATTTGGCTCATGATGCCCTCGGATGCGCCGTGGGAAAAAGATTTTAAGATTAAAATTTTGGAAACTGACTTGTTAAAGTGATAATCCACAAGATTCTTGTTTTTCTTGATTTTGGCGACACATCGAGTGATAAGCGGTAATTGCTACATAGATAATAATAGATAGATAGACATAGACTGTTGCTTTTTATATTTATTCTGCCTTGTAATATTTATTACAAACCGCTGTTGTTGATTGCGTAAAATGTAAAACAAACCACTTCATGTGCAGATTTTTGGCGGGAAAAAGCCTCATAGGAGTTTACAAAAGCAAATGGAAAAAATGAACCGCCAATAGGTTGAATCACTATTATATGGTATCAATAAAGAGTAATAAAGAGTGGCAATAAAGAGTAGCAAAACTGACATTTATTTATAAGAAAAAGTTGTGTATTATTCCTTTGATCAACTTTAAGATGGATGTTGTTTTGACAAGTCATATCTTGAAGCGCTGCTTGGCCCCTCGGTCACACTGCAGGTAGCAGCACGATGAAGGATGGAGCCAAATATTTTGATGTAGATGGTAATGCTGAGATCAGGACATGATATGAAACAATTCCTTCAAGAACTGCAAGAGGGCTGACTAAAAAGAGGAGAGGTGAGGTGAAAGAGGTGAAAAAATGGTGTTTGGCAGCGCACCATGCTTTAATGCATATAAGATGTGTTTAAGGTTTCAGCAGAGGGACATTTCCTCCCGGTTTATCAAAGGGGTGCAACATGACTAAGCATTTCTATCACTGAGTTCACAAAGAAACATCACTTAGCATATCTATGAAAGCCATTACAAGCCCAAGTCCTCATTCATTTGGAGCTGAATGTGCCATAGCATGACTTTTGCTGCATTCAGGCCTGTCAAACTCAATATAACCATATTCTCTGGAGGAAAGTAGAGCTACAGGGCACAGCATGCTTAATTTCTTTCAGAACATGCAGAGTTATGTATTATAAATTCAGTAAGAGGTCATGTCACCCTCTCAAGGTTTTTAAATTGGCTTTTGGAGCAGCTTGTCCAGGAAACATTGTGCTGGAACAAAAGGGAGCAGAGGTGCAACCATAAATTGCTCAGAAATACAAGGTAACCACACTATGTTTCCTATTAAAGGTAACTAAACATTAAGCTATAAAGCAGCCTTCATGCTGTCTCCTTCTTTGTCCCAGCAAGCGAGCTTTGGAGGGAACTGAGACCCGATTCTGCTTGACAAATGAGCGCTTTATGGCTGTTCGCACCGTGGGCTCAGTGTTCAAGGACACAGGGAGGATTCTCCATGGGAATAGTCCTAAATTACCTCAGTTTGTTTCTCTTTCAAAGTGATGCAGTGCCTTAAAAAGGGGAACGCATGAGGTCTGTCATACTCAGCCGAGAACTGCTTTTTGATATTCAGTACAATCACAGATAATACACTGGCATAGAAATCTTAAGTCACAAACGCTGGTCACTTTACCTGTGTGTGCTGTGATTCAGGGCCAATTCATTATAAGGCATCATCAAACGCTTGGAGCCAAAGGAGACTTCTAGATTCTGCATCTGTGCATCTGCGCTACAATCAAGCTGCAAAATACCTGTTTTTCTGTTGGATGAAAGCACAGTTCCTTGTGTAATAGAAAAATTATTTCAATATGTCATTTATGCATGGCGCTTTCTTCCCCCAGTGGAATCAAATCACACTCAGTTGATTCTATGCCTACAAATTACAAATGAGATAATAGATACCTAAATAATTCAATGTTATAGCAATGTTCGAAGTATTATTTTTCAACTGAGCCGCTGTGATCTAGGTGTTTAAACCAATCAACGGATTAGGTGAATTTCACTTTTAGCCCTCTTAGCTGTCAATGAGTTCTGCTGCTTGCAGGTTTGGGCCATTTGTATTCAAACAGTTCGGATGACTCATTGTCGAACATACTCAAATACCATTTCAGACCCACAGGATTTCTTGGACTTCGACCAAATCCACCAGATCCACCAGTGAACATTTTACAATCTTAGCTACCTATGAGATCCCAGTTACAAGCTGGTCTATCTTTTTCAACTGTAAAGTCAAAATCAAGTGTATATTCTATAAAAAAAAGTCCTACCATTTGGTGGGTTTAAAGGAAAAGTCCACCCTCGGATACTCTTACATGGTTTATTGTTTATTGTTTATTAAATGGATCCCCATTAGCTGACGCCTTCGCTAATCTTCCTGGGGTCCACAAAAAGGACATAAGACATAATACATACAATCATAACATAAAACATACAGTTAAAAAAGTACAATCAGATACTTAGGTGTATAGTATCAGTACTAACAATATACATTAGATTTGGTCAAATACAATTGTTTCCTGTCATATGGTCAGCGGCCCCAAGTATGCCTTTAATAGTTTTTTGAATGCCAATCTGTTTTGCGTGCGAGTTATGTGAGGAGGTAGTGAGTTCCAAGACATTATTGAATGGTAAATAACTGTGCGTTTGAGAAGGTTTGTCTTTGGGGTTGGAGGTATCAAGTGACCTGAACTGTTATGTCTGTTGCTTGTGTTTATTACTTGGTTAAACAAATATTCCGGTGTCTGATTAAATGCTACATTTCTGAAGAACATGAGGAGGCTATAGTGGAGTTTAATTTCAACTGAGAACCAGGACAAGCGAGTGTGCATATATGCTATATTTGTGCGTGTTGAGCAACGGAGTGCCAATCTGGCAGCTCGATTTGGTTAGATATCCTCATCATCATTTTCAATGCATTATTTTGTCCTGACATACCTCGTCAACCTGCCTCATCTCGTAGTGATTTCCTACATTTCCCAGAATGCCTTTCAACAATCCCCAGAGATGTGAACTTGCTGCTTTCAATCAAAGGTGAGCATATGAGCATATAAATATAGCTAGCTAGCTAGCCTACCAGCTTGTGAACCCTGAGGTGTGTCTATAATCATGGCTGCGGTCCTTATTCAAAACAACATGTGTTGTGGCTATATTGTATTCTGGTCTATTGAGGCTGCTGTCTGTGGAGAAATTGGTCTCTCTGCTTCTTCTACGATGGATTTCTCCCTGTATGATTGTTGAACATTGGTGCAAAATGGTGAATCTAGAAAGAAACCCTTGTTCGTTGATTCAGAGGGGTGATGTTTACCACTTATGGTTTAGATAGCTGAACAATTTTCTGCTATCAAACTACATTACAGTTCGGAGTGTAGTGCCTACTGTAAAATGGCATCCAAGAGAGGCAGTTCAGCAGTCAGCGTCCAGGCATAGGGAAGCTCTATGGCAAGTGCAGCAAGGGGAGGGGGACTAGGACTAACGGTCAAAAAACCTTTATGGAGTAAGGCAACTGTCAGGGAAAAGAAGGATGGTTGTGGAGCAAAAACACTGGCAGGAGGAAGCAGCAGGTGTGCTAAAGCTGTCTGTCATGCAAAACAGGGTCAGCGGATAAATTGGGAAAGTGTAGAGAAGAAGAAACCTGGCTGGAGGGAGTTGTGGGGTGTGGAGGCAAACCGAATTAGATTCATTATAAGTGCAACCTCTGATGTGCTGCGTCTCCCCAAAATCTCAGTCAGTCTGTCCCTTATGTTCAGGCCTAGCTGCTCTGAGACATGTTTTGTGAGGATGCAAAAATAATCTGTGTCAAGGACGATACACCTGGTGACAGAAGCAGGTGTTGAGGTGTCAGCAGCAATTGAGAGCAAGCGAATCGAAATTAATTCATCAGCTGACAGGAAGGAAGATAGAACAATTGTTTTTTTCCATGAGGGAGAAAAGACTAGGCTGCATTCAGTTCCACGTAAAATGTTTTCTTCTGGATGTTGTCTTCCCTCGTGTTCCCTTTGGGGAATCCCCAAAATGCCCAGATAACAATGGCTGACCAGCAAAAGTGGAATTCGGTTCCGAGCATTTATTCTCCCTCATTCCCTGGTTTTTCCTCCCCTCCACAAAGGGTAGAAAATGCCCCCAGCATGAAGTGTAGCATGAAGCATCCAGTCATTGAATCCGCTCTGAATGTAACAGAATGATGCCTGATAGAAATTGTGATTATCCTATAAATGTAAGCTAATTTGGCAACTTCCAGTTGATATGGTTTCTGTGTTTCAATTTTTCATTATGCTGCACCATTCAAAAGTGGGCAGGTTGTCAAAAGATGCAGCATTTTAACTATTTCAACAACCCAATATCCTCAAAAAGGCTTGATTTATAGAGACTAAACAATTTTAGCTGCAGTTTTATTTGCTTTTATTTGGTAAAACCTCTCACTGGAAAAGCCTTTTTTTATTTTGTTTCTGAGAGTAAATGTTTAGGACTTCTTTCCTGTAAAAAGTTGCGAGGGCTGTTCAGTTCTGATTTGTGTTGATCATCGCTTTTCTTCCCTAGCTGAGAACCAGAAGGGTTTAGTTGTTGTACGCCAGACATTTCGTCACTAGAGGGCTCATTGAAAGGAAGACATCAAGGGAAGACCCTGCGCTCATTTTGATGCGAATAAAGCTCAGGAGTAAAGACTTTCTGGGCAGGCATATTGTAGGCCAGCTAAGGCCGGGTGTTCACAGATTGGCAAATGGCAGTAGATTTGGGGGGGAAAGTTGATAATCCCACAGGAAACAGTAAACACTAGTTTAGGGCCAGACTTGGTGCTTTGTGTATTTTATTGAGTTTACAGTGCCATGGGAGGACGCAGTAGATGAGGCATATGAAGGGAAAATGTTTAGGTATACTGAGTTGGTAGCAGAGGTGGAGCAGCAAGTCCACTTTAAGTTAATTAGGCATTTGTGGGTGGTGCTGAAGTCATCATTAAAGTAAGTTTGAACTGTTTGACTGAAGCATGCTTGTTGGTGCCTTTTAGTGGTATGTTTGCTTGTTAGCTCTTGTTTGGTTGTAGCATGCTAGCTGACACTGGCATTAGCAATAGCATGGTTGCTCTGGCTGTTCATTAGTAGCATGTTTGCTGGGATATTGATTGTTATGTTGGCTTGTTAGCTTGTGCTTGTAGCATTCCTGACAGAGTAGCATGGTTGTGTTGGTTTGTTTGTAGCATGGTTGCTAGTAGCCTATGCTGATTCCTTGGAATTGCTTGTTGGCTTTAGTTGTCTGTAGCATACTACCAGAGGGGTATTCCAGAAAACAGGATTGGCAAATTATCCAGATCTGTTAACTCGGAATTCACAGAAATCCGGGATTTTCTGTTCCAAAAACTGAGATCAGAGTAAGTCTAGATCAGTTACTATGGCAACTTATGTTCTCAAGCTAACCTACTCTGTGGCAGGTTTACTTGAGGCTGACTTCAGTTAAACCTGACTGAGCCTGCAGCATTTAGCATCACATAAGTTTGTTCAATTCTTCTGGAAAATGGCTTTAAACCTGTCATGGGAGATCCCATTGACATGGAAACTTAAATTATTTGCAGGGCTTTATGTCGAGAGAGGGTGACCGCGATATATTTATATATTTTTGTACCCACCTGTAGCATATCATGGCGAGCATTACAGTTTTTCTTTTTTAAAGATTTATTTTAGGCATTTTTATGCTTTATTGATAGAAACCGTGTGAGAGAGAGACAGGAAGACATGGGAGAGAGAGGGGAGGTTTAGCTGGACTTGAACTGAGCCTTATACACGCTCTACTCAGTGATCCACTGGGGCGCCCTACATTACTGTTTTTCAAGAGTCAATTTATCTGAATAGCCTTCTTCAGCCTCATATTTCCTCCTCACCTCTGTACAAATGTTATGCATTGCCCTTCGTTTACTCGCTACTGGAAGATTTCTGTATAACATTGTAGATAGAGATAAGAGATATAAATGTGATAAACTTACCATTTATATAGGCGCGTGTGTCCTGGGGGTAGTTGCTCTGATGAGCTCCTTCATGCCATCAGTTATCACTGTTCAGAGTAAGGGCCAGCTCCTCTGCTGCTGTGAACCTCACCCATTTTACGGCCTCAGCCTTCTTCCAATTAGCTACAAAGTGGAAGTCAAATAGCCTAAGTCTAGGCCTACATTTAGGCTACTATTAACAAAATGAAGTAGTTACAAGCAAATAAAATCCTACAAGTTTGAATTATGTTCTTATACTTTTTTTTTATTTGTTGCCAAGTGCATTTCATGCCATTAATTAAACATTAGTTTACAGAGGTCTGTTAAATGTTGAATGACTAAAACAAGCATTAAACTTTATAGTTAACTCACACATTACCCCTCTACAATGTTTTGCCATGCCAAGTCTCACAAGTGTTGCTGATGTGTATTTATTCATTTATTTATTTATTTAAATATGGTGAAATTCACTACAAGCTGTCATTAATATTTCTTGTTCAGCTGGAGTGAAATATGACGCTCTGCTCTGCTTGTCGCCTCTGAATCCATGATCCTATTTTCAGTCCTTGACTGAGGATGGCTTTATAAGTTCACCGCGAACGTGCATAGTTCAGTCTCAACCTATCCGGAGTTGATCAAGCCCGATCACTGAAATCTGAATCAGTTGATCTGGAACCGAAAATTCCCGCTATGCCGTGTCTAGCTCACTCAAGTCAGAATTCAGGATTTAGTTTAGGATTTCTTAAACCGTTTTTCTGGAATACCCCTCTGATATATTGCTGCAGGTGGTATGGTTGCTCTGGCTGTTTGTTATAGCATGTTTGTTGGTATATTGATCCTTTAGAATGTTGATATGTTGGCTTGCTGATACAATTTGTTTCTGAACTGCCAAGCAAGCCGTCCCATTAGCCTGTTGTTGTCGAAATCAATAGTGAGTTTAGAAATTATTGAGTAATATTGGGATGTAGGGATACGCCAAAGTGTAGGTAGTGGAAGAGATTTTAGCTGTGTTTTTTGTTGAGAGGGATGGTTCTTCACTTCTTCTGGAGGTGTCATGGGCCTAGTGAAACATCTCTGATGGGAGGAGACCACTTGATAACCCCAGTGACTTACCCAATCTCTCACACCCTGTAACATTTAGATTAGATGGCTGGTGAATGGTGCTGCCTGTCTGATGGTCCTGTAGATTTATGACGCCGTAGCCTGATGTCCTCCATAGTAACCCATTCAACCATTTGTGGGTTAGTACATCATTCCTTTGACATCTGAATAGGGCTTCTGTATGAATGTTCACCTTGGATTATGGCCCAAGGGATTGCAGCATCAAATCCTGTGTCGTCACGCCATCTACGTTTACGGCTGGTTATCCACGAAAATAAGACACAGGAATGCAAGGTACATTGCCAATAGCAGTTTTGAACAGTGTTTTACAGTGAATGTATGGTGTATATAAATCCATTTATTTCCAAAGTGCAAGATGGAGTGTAGCAAACGGTCAGGTGACCATCTTCAGTGTACACAACGAAAGATCCCAAACCAGGAACTAGCCTATATACTGTATATAAGTCACATCATGCTAAGGTCAAAGGTCAACGCTACATGGTTAAGTCACATGATTCCAACAGCACCCAGAGAGTAAAGTAAGCACTCCTACATATTGGGGTAAACACAAACTTAATCTAATATTTTTTTTGATCAATCATTTAGTCTATAAAATATATCTATAAAAGTATTCATTTATAATGATATGAAATGGAAAAGGCAAGCAAATCTTAGCATTTGTGAGGCTGTAACAGCAAATGTTTGGTACTTTTGCTTGATAAATAATTAAAATGATTTATCGACTATCACAATTATAATTGTTTCAGCACTAACACATATTGTACATAAAAATGTGATACTTTATTGATAACTGCCAGGAAACTGTCTTTTTGCTTGCCCCCCTTCACAGAGAGGTCAGAGGTCAGGCTCAACTACAGAACAGCCCTCCTGAAGCTGGTAAGGAGTCAGTGTTTTGACACTCCAGCAGGGTGGATGCTTGCCAACACTGGGGCTGGAGCCCAGGTCTTCTGTCTGAAGGGCGGTCTCCCTCTGACTGCACCATCCTGCTGCCCTCAGTCAAACTGAATGGTAACAGACAGAAAACAGTCTCGTCAGAACCCATGCAGGAAACAACATGGGGGTCAAACCTGCATAATCCTCAGCAGGTTTATCTGCTTGCACCACCAATATGTTTCACTCTCACAAAAAGATTTGAAACACCTTGATTGTATTTTGAAACAGGAAAGTAATGTACTGTACCTACAGTGCTGGTGATTGCAGGCTGGGATGATAACTACAAGCAATTTAAAACAGCATTCAGGTTTTCTGAAACACCCAGCAGGCTTGTTAAAGCTTGTTTTTGTGTTGGCAGTTGAGTTAGATGAATCAGTGTGGGTTCTAGGATGCACATGCATGCCTGTGCCAGCTTCAAAACCAAGCAAATCATTTTGTACTCAGTGCACAAAATTACAACAAAGGATGGTACTTCTCTGGGAACTGGGCAGTTGCCTTGATGGACACATCCTTGATATGTTCTGAGTTGTTTATCCACAAAGTTCAACTAACTTTACAGAGCAAAACTTTGATCAAAATGCACTTTTTTGATTTAATCATAAATAACTGAAACAAAATATTTTAGTATTGTGAGAGATGTCATTTTAAAGCTCAGAATGCAAAGATAATCAGAAATAATCTATAAAAAAAAAATATCTATATTTCCCACAATGTGACTGCTTTCCCATGAGTCACATATCAGGATCCAAGCCTTCCCATCATATTCAGACACCCCATTTAACTCAATGCAAGGCTTTAACAAACTACTATGGTTTGTAGTATCAAAGTGACACAACTGCAGGGGGTTAAAGTCAGCAGCCTTAGGCATAGAAGTGGTCCTCCATCTAAGTGTACATTTAATGTTTTATACGTTTAGCTGTTGTTCCTATCCAGAGTGAGGATGAACTAGAAGGGGTTCAGTGTTTTACTCAAGAACACTTGCACACGGCTGATAATGGGGATTTGACACGTGTGTGCGTCCAATTATGATACAATCTCTCTTACCGCGAGGCAATCCTGCCAATCACACACACTAGCCACATATCAGTAAAACGTGTTATAGTGCCCCTTAAAGCCTATATAGATTATTACCATTTGCAGGAAGCGCCATGTATAACGGAATAGAGCCGAAGGATAAATTTCTCACCCAATAATTGAGTGCATGGCAGGCTAAATGTCAAACTATTTGCAAGCCATTCATGAGCTGTGGTATTCTTCTCTATTAGCCTAATGTGCCAGAGTTACTCCTCTCGGCTTTGTGCAAATTCATATTGGATTTTTATTAAAACTCAAACCAACAGTAATAGATGTGCCTCTGGGGTAGCTTTAAAAATCAATTTGCTAAACAGCACAAAATTACCCCCATAATTGTCTCCTTGGACCGCATTACCCATCGAAGGTGATTCTCATTCGGCTGTGAGTAAACTTTGCCTCATCGACCAAGACATTCCCTCACTTTTGACTCCGGAGCCATGTGTTCCCTCATTACTGTAACAACCCAAACAGACAAACGGGATCCTGTGCACACCGCTGACAGGAAACTCAGAACGCAGATCCTGCCTGTCAAACGGCCCTCCGGCGATTCCTGCCGCTAATGAAGTGAAATATTCTGGCATCTGAATCCAAAATAGAGCTGTATATTTGGACACATGAATATGAATACAATCAGCTAGACTTGGCTCATTAATGAGGCAGGGAGAGCAACCAGCAGACAGGATTAATTAATTACAGAGTGACATTTATGGATAATAACCTTCTGGTAGATATCACGGCTAATGAATATGCATAAGACTATCAAAGGGGAGGCATCCAGCCAAGATGAAATATCTAAATTCAGATCCATGATAGGGTTACTGCCGCGCTGTCTGAATCAGCTACACATCATGGTTTCTGAGCATGTGATGTTTCGAATGATTTCCATAACTTGCTATGTGATGAGACAACGTAACCTGCCTCCGACCAGGATTGCCTCCACTAGTCATGACACTGACTTTAGGGTTAGGGAAATACTTCATATTCATATTGATGAAAACATGAATGATTAATCTTGAAATTCCATAAAAATGGTTATAGCTTTGTGCCTTTATAACAAGTCGTGTAGTTTGATATGCTTTGGTGTTAATACAGGCTGAAAATACAAGTGGTTGTTGATACACTACCAGTCAAAAGTTTGGACATTTTTCTTTATTTTTACTATTTTCCACATTTTAGAATAATAGTAAAGACATCAAAACTGTGAAATAACACAAATGGAATTATGCAGTGACCAAAAAAAGTGTAAACAAATCAAAACTATCTTATATTTTAGATTCTTTAAAGTAGCTGCCCTTTGCCTTGATGGAAAGGCAAAGGCTTTGGAAAGAAATTCATACATAGGATCAACTTCACTATTTATATTTGACTAAGAAACAAATTTCAAGCATTTAAGCATAAGCCTTTAGATCAAAATGGCTTTAAGAGAATGAAAAACATAGTACATTCAATCAAGTGTGTCCAAACTTTTGACTGGTAGTGTATGTGTAAGGAAGAAATGTTGAAATCATGGACCAAAACATTATTCTAAACATAGCAGTGTTCAGAGCTTGATTAGTCTGTCTCGACAGGGTGGGGAAATCAAAACATCAGGACTCCAGTGACATTAAGGCTAGCGGGACTCCAGGCGCATGATGGAAAACAGTCGTGCTCAATTTTTAGCAAGTTTTTAGCGAAACTGTAATCAATTTTACAAGATTAAAGGCTTCTCACAAAAGGGCATTTATCTGGTGCAGTTCAATGTATGAATCTGAGAGCAACACTTCCACTAATGCATTTCTGTTGGTGTACAGCGCATAGTAAACTATTTATAGAGAGGCAACCCCTTGTCAGTGTAGCAGATAGTAAGAGCAAAGGGCTACTGTTGTTTTTCATTGCTTGTAAGGCCTTGTAGCTCATAGAAACAGATTATTTTTCTAATTGAATTCCTTGGCCAAACATTAATTTGATACCCCATAAATCATTGTAGGGTTTTTGCAGTTTTGTATAGTAGGTCAAACTAATTAAATGGTGGTAATCAATAGGATTTTAGGAGTGTGTTAAAGATCATGCATCCATATAAGATCCCTATATAAGAATTATCATCATTCTGAAGGTCAACTTAATTAATGTGCCTGGCTAATCGTTTTGGGATCGCTTGCCAAGTTGAGACCGAGTGAACATTAAGTAGAAAAGTGAATTGAAGGGACAGTAGGTTTCAGTTTCAGTGTCCATACCAATGACCTTCTGTAAATGATGATTGATACTGCTCTCCTTATCTCATTGTCTCGCTCCTCTGCTGAATCAATCACCTACAAGAAATGGTATGAAAAATGTTCATTGTTCTTTGAGTCATTTAGAGGTTAAACATAGGAATATGCATCAAACTGTCCAAAACCCTAAAACATATTTCTTATATTTCTGTGATAAGGCTTGGCTGCTACTCAGCTGAAGAAGCCATGTCATTTAACTGATTTCAGTTGTTACTCACAGGACCAAACCATTGTAAATTCACTGTATAGTTTACAATAAAATGTTTTTGCCTGACAGTGCGCTGGAGTTCGTCACAAGTTCACAAATATACCACTGATAGAATTCATAACTGATGGCATTGCTGCTGGTGTCACAACAAACAAGTGGAAATATACTTTAATATGCCTCCTCAAGTCTTGTTTAAAATCCGCAGGGGATAGTCTGTCAGAAACAACTAACTTTATATATGAATATCAAGTACCTCATAATAAGGAGTAGGGTCAGTGTTTGCCTTCAGAGCAGCTTCAATCTTCTTTTTATGCTGTCATACAAGTCTGTGTGTAGAGGGATGTTGGACCATTTATTCAAGATGAAAAGCATTCACTTCTTTGACAGATAACACAGGTGGAAATCTACTTCACACTCTGCGTTTGACTTTACCCCGATGTTCAGGAGACCGCTCTTGAATTTGTTTAGCAGTGTGTATGGGAGCATTACCATCTTGGTACATGGGGGAATGTCATGAGGGAACAGTTTAAAATGGCCCCGTAAAATGGCCTTATATTCCTTTATACCTCCATGCAGAGCAATCATCAGACCTAATGACTCCCAAGAGATGGCTGCCCATACCATTACAGATCCACCACCGTGTTTAACAGGCGGCAACAGACATTGTGGGGTTGCAATCTTTGGTTTTCCCCACCCAGATGTAGAAACCACCAGGTTGTGCTCCTTGACATGTTGGCCTTGGATACAAGTGGTTAAGTGGCAGTGCTGTCATAAATACTGGCTTTGTGAGGCTCACGACATACAGTTCCTGTTGAGACTGTGTCACAGAGATGTCAATTAATTTCTGTGGTCGTTTTTTGAGGTTGTAATTTTGTGGTGTTCAGCAATTATCCTGTTAAGTGTTCGTCAGTCCCTGTTGGTGAGGTTTGACTTGGAAACTCTGTTGCTCTTTGTCGATTCTGTTTGAATATGCTGTCATATTTTTGTGACTGTTCACCTTGCCACATTGAATTATATTGTGTTTTTTTGTGAATTTGGAATCTGATGGAATGGATCTGCAATTTGGACTATTGTGATTTAGTATCTCCAACGTTAAAGTCCTTTTTCATGCGGTGTTTCTGTTATTGTGCTCATCCCCTTGCTGTTGTATTTACACCCACATAGGCAGCAATAAGAACTGTCCAATCACAGCTGTATTGCCTGTGGGAGTGTGGGTGTTAGAGGCCTCAGGAGGCCGTTGAGGGTGCTGGGAGGGGTCAGGATTGTCTTTTTCTGCCCCCCGGTTCATCCTCCATCCCACACACTCCATGTGTCCCTGAAGCAGAAGCATAGACTCAGACATATATTCCTCCTTCTCATTCTGATACCTTGGATCAGCCATGCTTACATTTAGTAGTAAGTCATTTTAAAGTCATTTTTGTCGGGGATACTGGACCTTTTAGTAGAACTGGACCGGTTATGTTAAATGGATAATGGGATTGAACGAGTAGCAATAACAATTTGACATCAGATGATATCTAATTATACAGCGCACATCTGAATATTAAGCCATGCGCCAGCGAGATTTATTACATACCATTAACATATCTGTTCATTTTGGGGTCTGTCAATCAGGACAGCGAGTCGTTTCATCTGTTTGGAATACATATTGGTTTCGGTGTACTTGCCCACAGTCCTCGCCTACAGCCAACCTGTCCCCATGGCAAGAACGATAGAGCCTGTCACCTTTTAGCGTGCGCCGAAGGTGAAATGACATTTGAGCGCCGTGCCAAATGAGAGTGCAGACTCCACTCATGCGCTGCTGTCAGGAGTGATCACTGTTATTTCAGCTGCCTGTCCAAAGAGGGGTTCTGATGGCTCGCCCCTTTGCTGCATTAAGGTAGTCGAGATAGGGGCCCTGCATTTGGCCTCGCTTGGCAAATCTGATTAGAGGGCTGTAATAGTAGGCTGTGCGGTAGAAAGCACTATAGTGTATGAGTACAGGACAGAGCAAACACACTAGCCGACTCTTTGTCTCTCCCTCTCCCTCCCCTTCCTCTCCCTTCCTGCTCTCGCTTCAAAACAACATGAAAGTGTATTATAGAGTATCGCGCTGTCACCTTGGGATGTGATGGGAAATAGAATGGACTACTCAATAGACCGCTAAATTAACTTAGTTTCATTTTAGAGACCATGTAACCCACACAGACAGATGCACACACACACACACACACACACATTAGTTAATATGTTATATGGATCCTGCTTCAAAATGAGAAGTCCACCATCTGAAAAGGTGACAGACACTCTTTCAAAATGATTACTGATGTTCTGGTTAGCATGACATAAATAGAAGTGGCGTATGTCTCTAGAAACACGTGAACCACCCAGGTAGAGCTAACTCGCGGGTGATGGTGCTAGTCTCTCTTTATGCCTCGCAGGATTACACAGTTATTTATTCTGACTATTTTACACTCCATTGGCAGTAGAGGCAGCTTAATATGAAAGAGTCACCATAACTGACTTCCTGACAGGCTAACAAAATTACACAATAGATGTTTAGATTTAGTTTGGATTGTTTGGATGAGAATCAACAAGCCGAGGACAAGTCTACGCACTGTGTTTTTTTTCCTTTTTTTTTTCCTGGGAAGCCCCATATCTTATTGTGTATAGATCAGTGCTGCTTGTATTAACTCCAGTATTGATATTACAGTATGCCATATTATATAGCTGTATTCCCATGGTATAAATTTGAATAACCATCTAATCTGTCTCCATAGTTAGGACTTTTTCTCAACTTCATCTTTCAACATTTTGTCAATTCAGCAAATAAAAATGAAAATAAAAAGGGAAAAGTTCATTGATTTGTTTTTAGATGAAGATCATTTTAGGGAGTTGCATAGCAGCTGCAGCCATTATGTCAGACACAATGCAGGATAATGAAGGGTGTTGACAAAAAGTAAACATGTCATCCCCAGCAAATGATGCAGGCGCCCCTTGGTTAGCAAGTTTCATGTCAATCAGACTTATGGTGTAGCAGTTAGGTCCTTTCAAAGTTAGACATTTTGACCTTAATTATAGCGTCCCCTTCAGGCCAATTAGTGTAGATTTATAAACACCAGAACGCAGAGCCAAAAGGCATGATCCCTCCAATTTTCGTAAAGATGACACCAAAGATGCAAAGTGCCCGCTAGTGACCAATGACTGACTTGATTGGAACGCGATCACAAGACCGGAATGTAATCACATGGCACTAATACTGAAAGCGATCAAAACTTTTCAACCAAAATGACTCGTGTTTGATGAGAACATTACCGTGCAACAGCTGTGTGTGGCGTTCTGAGCTGCTGTGTGGCGGGCGGTAATGTATGTGTTTAACATCTGTCGCGCTCGTGTGCGGGACGGGCCTTTAGCACATGCCTTTCCAGTCTGTTGCAGAGAGACTCTTGAGATGATGCGACACTGATGGTGCATCTAATACAAATTTGTTATATGACTTATCCGGTAAATCCAAGCGGTGATTTGAGACCTTTATAATGCAGATTATTAAATGCATCCACCTCGTTAACTTGAGACTTTAGGCCCATCATTCACCCTGCAAGTCATCTGCTAAATAGTGCAGTTGGGGATCTCTCCAAATATGATTCCAAACTGCTGCCTTCAAGTTTTCACCGAATCGAGCCGTCTGCCAAATAGCAATCAAGTCGGTTATTTCGCTTTTTTCTTTCCGTTGTCGTGTCTCGTTTTTCTCCATGCAAACTGCTGACTGCAATGCTGACTCAGCCAAGCTGCTAGGTGCCACAATTATGACAATTGTCTCAGGTGAATGGGTGACATCCACATGATATCCATATGTTCCAGATTGCTGTTTTGCTGTTCACACACTGGGTGTAACATCGGGTCTGTGTCACATGTGAGGGGGGCAAAAAAAGACAGAATCGGGACATTTTCAGCTGCAGTGAGAACGTACAGCCTCTGTCTCCATCTGTCTCTCTCGCTCTATTCTTCTCAATCTGTCTCTCTTACTTCCACATTACTCCCGCTCTCTGTTTCTCACTCCCTCTCTGCCTCGCTGCCTGCTCTCTCTCTTTCTGTCCCTCTCTGCTGTCCACCTCCTGTCCTTTCCCACCCTCTGCCTGTCCCCCTTTCCTCTCAGTGGGGAGGCTGGGCCTGGGGCTTGTACCTCGGTTTCAGCTGCACTTTCATCCCAAGAACATTTTTCAAGCTTCAGCTCCTCATCCTATAAATATTCTAAACCAGTTTAACTGCCATGCTACATTATGCCCTCTGCTCGTCACATCCTCTGTTCTCGGTTATCAGTTACCGTGTTTACTTGAAGCATTGCTCTCTTTTGCCAAGTAAGAGCTATCCTGTCGGCAAACTATTCCGCTATTAGTATTCAGTATGCTTTAAAATAATTAACCTCCATTTGTGATCTTGGGGCTGAAATTGAACATGAGGCTGTTGGATCAACATTGTCTCAGCTCTCCTTATTCACCTCTTTGAAGGGTTTGAAACAACTTCTATGCCTTTTAAAACTTTAATCACTTCTCCTCCAGGCTGATTCTTTTTTCTGGGCATGTCTTCTGCTCACAGTTCATGTTTTGGGTTGACATTTGGAAGCTGTCACCTTGAAACTGTGACTCCCTTTGAATCTGATGGGCATGCAGGGCTCCCATTATAAAAAAGCAATGTTCTTTTGCTATCACTTTTCCTGGCTTACTGCCCTGCTTCCCTACTCCTTTTTGTTTTTGCAAAATTCTCAGATTGTTTGCTTTGAGCCTCAGGATAGGAAAGCACGGACTTTCAGATCCCAGAAGATTAATCTTGGATTAGCGGGAGTAGTTTTAAGTGGCTAGCTATCTTCTGCACTAATACCTGGTTCCTACATTCAACTTTTGCAGAATTCAGCGGCTAGAATAGTTACCTGAACTAAAAATAAAGGAAGTTTTTTTCTTCAGTGGCCTCGTTCGCTGCATACATTGATTACAAAGCCTTAGTTATTATTTAGTGTGTATATAGTATGGTCTATAATTTACTTTAAACTCCCACCATACAAGCTGTTGCCTTTGCTTTTCTTTCCTCCCCTGCTGAGCTTCTTACTACTGAGGGACTCCTGTGGACTTATTGTTGCTCTACATCTCTCCCATACCCTCACTATGTGCATGCAAGCGATCAGACACACACACACTCACACACACAATCTTTGCATTAACATCATTAAGTGGGATTAGTTTTTTCTCTTTTGCTAGTTTTATCTGTCCTGCCCTCCGCTGCTGTACAAAGAATGTCATGACAAAAATCCCTCTATAAATTTGATGTGATTTGACATCAAGGCTTTCACTATTTTAATACCTGCGGCTTTTAATCCTAACATTAATAGTTGTACACCGCACACCTCTAGCAATCCTGAGAGTGCAGCAAGGAAAGGTCAAAGGTTAGAACTTTTTTTACATCACCTTCAAAGCTTATAAACAATTCTCACTTCTGCCTACCTGCCACATTTCTACAATCAAATTTGATCAAGAGACCTTTTTCTAAATGACCTCCCCGGAGCCTCTGTGTTACAGAATCAGCGTGTAACATCTGCCTCAGCTGGCTGCGGGCCAGGCGGGCTGAGGCGAAGGCTGCCGGCATGTCCCTCCCTTCCTTGTAGTCCGGCGGCGTCCTGTCGGTGACGGCGCCCTCTTCGGCTCATTTCCCCCCGCGATCCCCAGACCGCGCTGCCTCTCAGGCCCCTCGGTAAGCCAGCAGTCTGCCAAGCCACCCCCGGGTCGCAGACGGTCACGGCTAATGTGACAGAGCCAGCTGCTCATCATTGCCCAACCAGCCACTCACCAGCTGTGATTGGATGTAAGGGGTCGCCCGGCGTGGCCCACAGGGGCCCCGGGGCGGATCAGCCAGCTCAGACATGTCCTCTACACAGATAAGTGAGCTGAACTGTGTTCCTAACTTTGAAGCTCCCCCTTAAACTACTGATCGAAACTTGATTTTATTAGGAGTGTACAGAAAAGTTGATCCATGTGATCCATCTTTGTCACACTAAAGTAAAGATCAGAAGAGAGACGAGATATGATAAGGAGGGGAAACTAAAAGGGAAGGTCAGCACTCCGAGAGCAGTGGAAAAAAACATGAAGTGAAAGAATGACACAGCCAAAGTGTACAGTGGTTCAAAAGCTCTGTCGAGGCTGCTTTAATTCCACACTATTATTTATTATTTTGATGAAATTACTTTTCCTTTTCTGTCTGTTTACCTTTGCACTACAGTATGCTCTCCAGCATACTTGACCTTTTTCAACATTTATTTTTTATTTTGTGTCCACTTTGTTTTTCTTCCTTTTGATGCTGCCTTTATTTGTGGGTTATTCAGTAGTTTTATGCATTAAAAACAGAGTCCATGGGAGTTTTTTTCTTTTCACTCTGTTCTAACTGCATGTCATGAGTTATGTCAACCGTACTCAGGATCTAAAATCATAGTGTGAGCAGACGATATCAGAGGTTGGGACTTGAGGACTTGGCGATTTGCACTTGCAAATGAGAGAATACACCACCTTTTAAGTAAGTAAGCTAATTATTGTGAAATAAGAAGATTGGTAGCACATTTTTCAGTGACAATTACTTGGAGTTGGCAAGTGTTGATTAGAGAGCCCACTCATAGAGCTGATATGCTCTGAGGTGGCTGTTCAAAACTATCGAACAGTGTTAAATTAACTCTGATGGGTGTGGACTCACAGAAATGCTGGAAAAGCATAAATTTTTACCTCTGAGTTAAATTAACACTAATAAGTTGACTGTGCAGTATTCATTTAGTTTGTACGGTGCACAATGGGAAGTTAGTCATGCTCATTTGCTTAAAATTTAATTGTATTAATATTTGAATCAGGAGCTATAATACGCATAATAACCCATATATCTATATTATATTCATAACTGGTAACTATTGCACAAGAAACTCTTTGCAAATGCTCCACAAGCCAGTATGGTAAGCACATTGGGTGTACTGTAGTGACAATTTTGCAACCATTTTCACACTTACTGACTATAAAATGAATTGTTCCCTATGAGGCCTACAGTCTAAAATGGTTCTCATTCCCTAACATGTCATCATTTCTGAAATGTTATACTTCATCTTCAATCCTAATACATTAGAATTGACATTTACTGTAAAAGACATTTTCTTGCTCTCATGTTTTTTTTTTTTGCTCTGTAAAGGTCCTTGTACTGCAGCTGACCACACTAATAATTGTATCAGCAAACTGCTCTTCACTCAAACAGTGTGAACCATAGAGAAGGGAAAGGGAGTACAGTACACAGCCACATGTACAGAAGATGACAAACGTGGGTATTGCATTCACTGCAGTCCTCATGTCTGAATTTTTTGTGAGTCAGCCATCACTAGTGATATCGGCGGTGTGTAAACCTTATGCACCATATGAGATAGCGGGTAAAAACTTGAGTTTGTCCTGTGTGAAAGTTGCAGAGTTAGAAACTATATTTGTAAAAATTCCCTTTGGGCGGTGACAATCAGTATGGAAGACAACACTAAGACAAACAACCCCAGCTGCCGAGGATGCCACTCTCAGAACAATCAGCCACAACAAAAGCAAGAGAAAGCCCCCTCACCAGCACTAATTGTTAATAAGAGGGTTCGGCATAATTGATTTTTCTTTCATTCAGTTCCCAATTTGCTCCTGTTGCGATGGTGTTTGCGTCCCTTGGGTCTAATCCAATCTAACGTTTCTGTTTCAACCCGCAAATGCTTTCGCAACAAACGGCCCTGAGGAAGATGCCGAGCTCTAACTCGCTTGTGAACCTTGGCAAACCAGATGTATTTCATATGGAAATGTCAACATGCCTCTGAGACTTAATGGCATGGATGGAAGTGTCTACCGCGGTGAAGTTGGTGAACTTGTCTGTCTTGAGTGCTAAGTATGTCTGCCTGGATCCAGCTGTCATTCTCAAAGCTCAATACTTGGTGTGTTGGTGCCTAACATCAGATTAAAGGCGACTACAGGAAGTTAATGCAAATGGAGTTGGGGTTTGTCGGCTGTTAGATGTCAGCCAATCTGAGTTGTTGTAGTAAGACGTAGTTTAGAGATTGATTTGTTGGGGATGGTGTTCAAAAGCCCACGATATGTAAAGTAACAAACTTTATTCAACTGTGTAAATCAGCTAGTCGTATCAATATTTCATCTTAATGGCCTATAGCATAAAACTGATGTTTGACAGTAATGAACACTTAACCCTCTACTGCACACATTATGAAAGAATTCTGAAAAAAAATGTTTGACTCAGGGGTTGTTTTTTTTTTTTATCTTAAAATGGCTTAATTTGAAGTGCTGTTGTAGGGTTTTTTGAAAAAAAATATTTCTGGAAGGTAGTTTTGGGTTCGTTTCCATATGGAAACAACATGTAACAATGGAAATCCTAAATGCAAAGTGTCATTTGTCTTATATGTCATATTTTCTTCATGTTCTGTTCATGTTGATTCAAGTTGGACTGTTATTAGCCTTTAAAACTTGACTAAAATATGTGTTTTCATTATTTAAATGCACAGAGGTTTATTGCAGGTTGAACAACATAATTTGGCACAAATGAGATTTTATGAGTCAGTTGTAAGGATTTAACTGTCAACCATGATGAGGATGACATCTCCAACGAGCAAAACATGACATGTTTTACATGTTTTTCTGTGTGCTGAGTGTCACAGCTATTCATTTGCCTTAGATGAAAGATTCCACTTCCTCTGAAATTTAGCGTGATTCTTTGAACTTTATTCCGTATCTAATATGAAACTACTCGTCATCAAATGAGATGTAAGGCAGTTAATGTTAATTAGATGAGCGTCCAAATTCATTAGTGTAAAAGTGTGTTTGTTTTGGTGAAAGAACAGATGCCTTCCCATTTTCTGCTCTCTCCTGTAAAAAAAAAAAAAAAAGACCTATAAGGAGGCAGGCAGCGTTGGTTTTCCTAAGGGGCCGAATGTAATGGGGAACCAGATGCTTACTTAAATCTGTGTTGAATTGTGCTCGAATTCTTTGATAGCGCAACAGAAGATAAGGCTGTGCGACTTATCTCGAAGCTGCCACACATAAACAAGCACAGCTATACATATGCATCGATAAGCAAACCCAGCCTTCAGTGCTATCTACCATTGCTTAGGTTTATCTCAGTATCACATGAGTGGGTTACTTTAAAAATATATCTGATACTGGTTATTTTGCCCATATGACTTCAGAAGGTGAATATTACTGTATTTTCTCCTCATGGTCTCTCTGTTTCTCACATCTACTATCTATTAATTAAGCTTTACTTAATAGGGAGCTACGTGACTGTGTGTGTTTGTGTATCTGAGGGAGAGAGGGGGGGGGGGGGAGAGAGAGAGAGAATGAGGCTTTGTATGATGGTGTGTGGGTGTATATGAAAGTACGCCAACAGACACTTTTCTCTCCCCTGCAGGAGGTCATTGCCGGGCAGAGTGATTTTCTTTTTTGTTGAGCTGCTCTGTCGAATAGGGTGAAGAGGTTGGAAGAAACCACTTAATTCACATTGCCTGTTGGAAACAGTACTGTGGTAAGAGCAGATTGGAGCACAGTGTAAGGCTCTTGAATATTGTATTAACCTATAGATATATTTGACTTGTGAAGTCATCTATGCTGCACCTGGCCTGCCTAAATCATTTGGTGGGTCATCCATCTGGATCATGCTCTGTAATTACCGTGGACAATAATTACTACTGCAATTATAATACTTACAGATAATTCAATTGGTGCCTGAAATGAGTAGATGTATTCATGGTGTCATGAATCCAGTGAGCATTTAAACTGCCGTAGCACTTTTGAGCCCCTCGGTGATAATAATATAATGTGATATTAATTGATCTGCATAGGGAAATCAGATCAGAGGTCAGGGTCAGCTACAGAACAGCTCTCCTGTAGACGGATAACTACAAAATAAATAAACAAACCATGTTCTGTGTGCATGTCCAGTCCACACCAATATGTTTTTCAGCAGCCAGTCCACTGTTGTTTTCTTTGCCAGTGTAGCAAGCAGGGCGGGTACTGACCTGATTCACATGGCGGCCATTTTGAACCCTCTAGGTGGGAAACTCTACCTGGAAGAGCAAGTCCAGCCCAGCTCCGTCCTACTGTTGTGTTCCAAGATGAAATGCAAACATTTATCATTTCACAGATTCCCCACAGAAAAACATTAGAAACAAATGGATCTCAAGAATCTGAGGGATATAGGTCCATTATCACTAGCTACCAGAGTTTAGCCTAGATAGCCAGCTAGTAGTTTACTTATTATTCTAGTTAACTAACATCCCTGCTAAATTCAAGCGGTCGTTGTGGGTGTTTTTCCTACTAGCTAATTTGTTAACTCTTAGGTCTATCTGAAGTCCTCACTTAATGCTAGTTTTATATATCTTCCAGGCAGAGTTTCCCACCATGTGAAAAAGGTCAATAGAGTGATGGTTGAAAGGCAGACAGAGCCAGGTGAGGCCCATCAGGACGAGTTGCACCTGTGCCCAATTATCCCGCCTCTGTAGGTCTTTCTCTGGGTTTCCTTGCGTCTTAGTCCCTCCCACCGAGGATGCATGGAGAGACGCAAGGAAACCATGCGAGGAGAGAGGAAACAAGGAAATATGTTTTTAGAGAAATGAGACATCCTTTCCTCTGAAGCGTCATGTGAAGCGACGTCCGTTTCTGCATGACAAAACGGGTTGTGGATTAAATAAACATAATTTAGGTTCCCCATGTTCTTGCATTAACATTATATATCAAAAAGCATAAAATAACGGGCATTTACACTCGTACTGTTTCTCTGCCATCTCGTTCAAATTTGCCAGATATAGGGGCGGAGAATTGACGTCATGGCATTCAGCTGAAAGTCTTCCGGTAAGGCTGCTCTCGTGTCTCCTCGCTCATAGCTCCTCAGAGATCCCTCCTCGCTCCTCGCTCCTCGCTCCTCGGAGCAGAAATAAGAGCTTTGGGACGACCTTCAAATGACGGACCAGAACGACTTCCGGTTCAAGCGAGGATCGAGGAGCGAGGAAATATCAAATAAGAGACTTAGGATGCACCCTCTGTATGCGTTCTTGTGTCCTCCCATTACGTGTTTGACGTAATATCTACAAGTACGAGTCCATAACAAAAGAATGCACAGGATGGAGGACAGATGAAAATCCCAAAATTTTACTTGCCAACCAAGGAAGCATTGGATTGTGACTTGCCCAATGAGAACAATGGGAAGGCCCCACATTCATTGCTCGAATGATCCATCACGTCTAAACAGCGCTGTAGTCTAGTACATCAGAATCAGAATCAGAATCAGAAATACTTTATTGATCCCCGAGGGGAAATTGGGTTACATTGCAGCTGCTCACATTGTAGAAGTGAATATATACAAGCGTAGAGAAATTATAAGAAATTATAAGAAAAATAGAAATACGAAAGTAAGAAATATGTAAAATATGTGCATTATACTACAATATATAACAATGAGAATAAAAATAATAATAATAATATAGAAATAAGAGAAATAAGAATTCTGTACAGTATGCATCATACTCCCAATATATACATACACCAGTGTAAATAATTAAATAATTAATAAGTATTGCACAGTTGAATTATTGCAGTTGAATTATTGCACAAAAAAATTGGTATTGCACAGTTAGATATAAGTTATAAGTTATGGGTTATAACTGCTGACAGGGTGAAATAGGTTCAAGAGCCAGTCTACTGACTCAGAGTGTCTGACACTCTGAGGGAGGAGCTGAAAAGTTTGATGGCCACAGGCAGGAATGAGTTCCTGTGGCGCTCTGTGGTGCATCTCGGTGGAATGAGTCTTGCACTGAATGTGCTCCTGTGCTTGACCAGCAAGTCATGGAGCGGGTGGGAGACATTGTCCAAGATGCCATGTAACTTGGACAGCATCCTCCTCTGTGACACTGCCACCAGAGAGTCCAGCTCCACCCCCACAACGTCACTGGCCTTGCGGATCAGTTTGTTGAGTCTGTTGGCGTCTGCTGCCCTCAACCTGCTGCCCCAGCACACCACAGCAAACAGGAGAGCACTGGCCACCACAGACTCATAAAACATCCTCAGCATTGTCCGGCAGATGTTGAAGGACCTCAGCCTCCTCAGAAAGTAGAGACGGCTCTGGCCCTTCTTGTAGAGAGCTTCAGTGTTCTTAGCCCAGTTCAGTTTATTGTCAATGTACACTCCCAGGTACTTGTAGTTCTCCACAATGTCCACACTGACCCCCTCGATGGAAACAGGGGTCACCGGTGTCTTGGCCCTCCTCAGATCCACAACCAGCTCCTTAGTCTTTGCCACGTTGAGCTGCAGATGGTTCTGCTCACACCATGTGACAAAGTTTCCCACCACAGCCCTATACTCAGCCTCATACCTCATAGCTCATACATACCTGACTGAATCAGCTAGGAAAATGATCACCTGTGTGTTTCTGTTGATGGCGCAACCTTAAGCACACGTAGGTAGGAAAAACCCTGGACCAACTGTGAACTCACAGTAAATAATTCTGGCATGTGAAACAAGGCATTTCGGGTGTCCTGGGGGGTCAGTGGACTGGGGTGTTTGCTTTGAGCGAGTGGGCTTGAATCTGCCTCACAACCTTTGTTGCGTATCATTTTGTTTCCCTGTCCGTATTTGCTTTCCTCTGCTCTCTCCACTCTGTATCGTCTAATACCACAGAAAATCTATACAAATAGCATTTTGAAAGAGTCATTTAGCTCTCTGTTTTGGCAAAAATGAGTAAAGTGCACTCCGCATGCAATGATAGAATTGTAGAAGTGCTTCACTGAACACAGGGGAACACAAAATGTTTGCAATAATGAATGTATTTTGGGTAAATCAAAGACGGGTCAAAGTGCAACTGATTTCTCTTTTAAGGCAAGCATAGTTTCAAATTAATGAGTAACCAAAACAAAAGGAGCAGAATCCACCCCCACTCCTGCTTCTAAAGATAAAAGACAAACATTAAACAGATGTATTTTCAGGTGCTCTTCTCCTGGGAGCTTGTTACTCGCTCTCACCCCATAAGATGGAGGTCAACAACCAGTTTTGGAAAACAGAGCACCCCGTGGCGAGCTCATTTTGCCAAAGCTCATAACATGATTCCCTCTCTCCTAGCTTTCCTTTCTTTACCAGCCAATTCTAACGAACAAAAAAAGTCTCACTGGATGAAAATGCTTCATATTACCAGTCAGCTCCCAATTCTTTGCTTAGTCATTTGCATTTAATTAGATGATTAATTCATAGGATTCAACCAAAAAGCACATAATTAACTGAAGAAAACTGACACACCGTCTGATTCATTTATCACAGGGAACTATTGAGGCAAACTAAGACAGTGAATATGTAAATGAGAAAGCAGACTTTCTTCGAGACAAGAACAACCCATGGGAGATCTCCTTTTTTCATTGTACAAGACACCTTGATATACAAGTACATACATTATCCAGACAGGATGTCAGTCTGTTACAGGGCCTTAACCCTGATCCAACTCTTGCTGCTGACTGCCAAGTACAGAGGCACCGGGGCTCAAGTCGTTAAACAGCCTTTGATTTGGTTATGGATCAAGGGATCGATGCCAAAACCTACCTATTTGCACTCTGCATTTTATTTGATTGTGACTGTAAATCAGAGGATCAACTACCTTCCCGCAACTTCAACTTTGACGTGCTCCTAACGACATCTTCCATAAAGACAAATCCCATCCTCGAAGACTCTTACAGTGTTATATATCATCAATCTGTGATGTGATTTTCGACAATGCCCAGAGAAGGGGTGTGAACCTGTTGCATTCAGCTGTGGGTTATATGAGTAGGTGGGGAGAGCGAGAGTCGAGAAAAAGTGAGAGTCGCACCCTTTGCCTCTTCTCTGATGGATTTGCTCCTATTTGATTGTTGAACATGGCTGACACCAAAACCTGGCCTCTACTGCTATTTTTAGATTGTTTTTGTATTTTGCTATTGAACTCCATTGTACCTGCAATGGAAGTATCTTGACATGGGATCATGTCATCAATGTTTGGCCAGTTATCCACAGGAATAATAAAAAATACACCACTAAACAACAAAATGGCCCCAGAAAAGCAAGGTACATTGCCAATAACTGTTTTTTTTTTACAGTGTTAAAGTGATTTGAGGTGGATTTTTCCTGTCTATCTTTCTACTTGGCCGTGATTGTCTCTTCTCTGTATCTGCAGCAATATAGAGGTTCATCATGCTATGATAAAGCCATAGGGACAATTGAGGGCAAACAGGGGATTCTTCAAAGGTGCGTTGGATGCCAAAAAGAAACGCCCTCACACTGCCCCCTCCCCTCCCAACAGCTTGGAATTCTCCATTCTCTCCACAGGCAGCGCCACTAATCATGGCCCCTTCAAAGATCTGGCCTTGCTCACAGATAAACACACGTTGGGGCTTCGCTTTCAAAGACTTTCCCTCCTCTTTTAAAGAGCCTTGCTTTCGTTTCCAACAGTGTGCAGCCTGCATTCATTACCTTTCCTCAGGCATCTTGCACAACCAGTCTCCCCTCCAGACGTGCGGCATCAAACGCCTTTAACTGCAGGAAACATTTGCAGTCTTTGTATGTCACTTATAAAGAGGATGCATACTTTATGCCTCCCATTGTTTGTAATAAGGGGAATTGAATGGATTAGATAGGCTTTATGTGGCTGTCATCCTTTGTATTTTTTTCTCCATCATCCTCTGGTTTCATTAACATCCCCAGACCATATCACCGTTGTGTCAGACTATACTTGCACTGTCTGAGCATTCATTAAGAAGAAATTCAAATGTTGTTCTTTCGGAAATTGTCACAACAGATGGTTACTATTCCAGGCCTGGGGATATGGAACAGATGACGGTGTTTATCTGTTTTGCTAACTGACTTGCCGACTTTAAATCATGTGAAGTTTGTTTTTTTCCCAACCACATTCATTTTGTATGTTTTATCCTCCAGTGACGCCTTAGGAAGCTCTGAGAATTTGACTCTCGCCTCTCCCCTAACTTCATTGCATCTCGTTTGAAGAATGAAAAGCAGTTGCTATGGCAACTCAGTAGATGGGTGACAGTTGGCCGAAGTCAGTTTAACCTTGAGTAGCCTCTCTTAAGAGCAAGAAAGAGTGAAGGAGAGGAGTAGCTGGGCTATCAGATTCTCATGAGCAGTGTATTCTTTTCACTTCTGTGGGCCACACTTTACCAGGATGATTCAATCGATAAATCTTTTCAAATGAAATTGCTTCTGAGAAACTTTTTTCCCACTGAAACAAAACAACAATTATTGACAATACTAAATTCAGTGCCTTTGAAGGTTTTTCTGAGAGATACTCAAGGGAGCAACTGTGAAAAAAGAAAGAGTTTTTTCCTTGCTCAAGATGGAAATGGTATGCCACAAGAGACCAAATTAAGGGTATTGCCTCTCATCGTTGCAGTAGACCTACAACCATGGCATTATCAAAATAATGAATGCGTAACTTCTTTAATCTTTTTGTTTTTGTGAAAAATAACCACTTGACATATTTATTCTCAATATGTCAGGCTTACTGTGCCTTATGTTTTCTACATTACAAGTAAAATGTTTGTATATTAATCGATAAAAAGGAGAAAACATTTGTACCAGTTTCAGTCTTTATGAGTAAGCGTTGTTGTTTTCACGCATTTCTACACATTCGACACTCCATTATCTCTGAATGTGTACCATCAGTTTGCAAATGAGCCAATTAAACAACATGAAACGCACTGTGCCATTGTACAAACAAATCCAGCCAAAGCCTTCCCTATTGCAGTGTATTCACTTCTCATTATGGCTCAGTGGGGATTTTTGTGGCTTGGAAACGCTGCCCCATTTCGCGGTGCAAAGCAACCCCTGTGTATCTCTGCTCATGTCTAAAGGCAGCTAAGCCTCCTTTCCTGGGAGCAAGGAGAGACGGAATTACACCGTGATTTTTTTTGTTGCCTTGGTGGTGATCTGGGCCGAGAGTAAGACCCAAGCCGGGGCTTAGCCTTTCTGTGTTCTATTAGAGAAAATGGACGATCCTATTACATCGCTGGTAATCTCACCGGGGCCAGACGGGATGCGAGGGATATCCCATCCACCCCTTGGCCTCCTCTGGCCAGCAGCAGAAGCATTGCCTAGTGACCTTCTGGAGTCCATTTCCCAACAGCACATCCACTCCCAGTAATCATTTCCTTGAGCTATGGTGCTCTGTGCACAACGCACGGCAAATATGATAGGAAGTGCTGACACTCAGAGTTCATGTGATGCGCTATGAATAAAAGATCGGAGACGAGCTCGGCTATGATATGACACACAAATGGGACGCATTGTAGCGCTTGATACTGTCTACTGTGGGCAGCGATAGTTTTATTGTTAATTTTGCCTACTCGAAAGTGTTTCACGTCTTAATTCTCTTCAGTGGATAAAGCCAGAATAGCATATTTGAAGCACCAAGGTGTGCCAAGTGATTCCCTGGATCATCCTCCTTACCGAACCAGATGGCATGCTAAATTACATATGAAACAGAGAAATGAAATGTGATGTTAATGATATCAAATTTGGCAGCTCCAGGACGGGAGCTGAGCTATGAGATTTGATAAGGCTTAAATTAAAAATGCTTAGTGTAGGGTGTTCTAATTAATATATTGCTGTGGAGAAACGCTGTGATGACGTTCCAGTACAGAACATTTCTTTTTCTAATCAGAAGCTCTAATAATGTGCTTTGCTCTTTCATTTGATTCAATTTGGGAGTTTTTGTGCTCAGTTTTTCAGGAAACATCCTTTCTTGTACAGTATCAACTGGTGAGTTTCATGCATAGATAGATAGATAGATAGATAGATAAGCACACTGCAGTAGAAAAGGTTTGATCAAAGCTAATAGTTTCTAATGTTTCTCATGGGGGAAATGATCCATGTCTATGCAGTTTCAAATTCCTGAGGCGCTTGTAAATTATAGATAGAAGGTGCTTTGGAATCATGATTTAATTATTGGTATTTTAATAATCGCGGTAACGTGTTAATAATCCTTTACCAGACTTGTAAGAAGAAGAAGAGGTGGCATTAATTTCGGTGAGCTCTTCATTTTGCCTTTCCTATTACTTTGCGCCTCAGTAATTCCTTATCGCCCGATCAGGCTGGCAGACCCTTTTCATCCCTTCTTCTGTAATTATCGCATCTAATCCTAAAACCTCTGTGTGTTCCAGGAGGGGACTGGGTGGTTGTCCTTGTCTTTCAGGTCCCCCTGTGTGTGTGTGTGTGTGTGTGTGTGTGTGTGTGTGAGACGGGGTACGATATTGAGTAACCGAATATCAAAGTCTAAAATCAGCACTGGAAATCAGCATAGTATTCACACTGAATGGCGCAGATGGTCAGTGCATCAGAGCGCCATTGTGAGTTTGAATCCGACATTAAATATAATACAAAATTTTGAGCTGTCATGACCAAAAGGACGCGGTAACTATCCTTTCAGTGCAAAAGGCGGCAATGTTCAGAGAGAAAATTGTTTTACCCATGATCCTGTTTTTAGTTGACATCAAATGTTTATTGCTCAAGCTACCAGAAAAGAAAGGATAGCTTGTCCCGCCTCATAATCTCTGATGTCACGCCAATGTGCAGCACAACTCCACGGGGAATCAATTAGAAAATCTGGAAAAGAAGACTTTGATACTAAGTAGGATGATGTTCTAGGGATATGAGTACATTTCCTGGCTCAGAAGTGGTAGCACTACTGTGGAATCAAGCATGGATGTAAAAGCTGCAGCTATAAGCCCTCAAATCTACTGACTGTCAATGGAGCATCTTCAGTTTGCACAGTACATCCTGATCCCATCACAGAATTCAGTCTGTCTGTGTCTGGGCAAGACTTCTCCGTGTTTTCAGATGTTAATCGGGTGATCAAAGAGCATAGAAATAGTTTGAGTGAATCTTTAAATTGACTGTCACATCCTCTATGCTAATTTCTGTTGATCTAACGGTAACGCACCTGTCAATCCAAACCCAAGCGTTGCCTTTCTGCAGTCTAACATCCCCTTCTTCTGTTTGAACCAAGTCCAATAAGTCGCCGTTTAGAAAAACAAATTTAGTACTGCAAATATTACCTACCCACCCCGGGTCTGCAGTGGGGAGAAATGACAGCGGCTGACAACACGCACTGTGAAATTGATAGCGACCGAAAACCTAACTGGATCCCAATGGTTTGGCCTCTCTCATGTAAGTCATATTATTAGCCAGTTCAATGGACTGGTTAATGACATAGTGGTCTATTACACTCATGTCTGTAAACAGAGGCACATGTTGCCGGTGCCAGGAATCTGCCCATCACAAGTTTGCCTTCATGACCGGAGCTTCCTTAAAGAGCCGTGTGCTTGTTTCCACAGTGGAAATTAAAGAACATCTTACACTTTAACACTTTAAAGGAGTCTACTATGTAGATGTCAAATCACTTTAATCATGTAGCCACAATTGTTTTACAATTTGTACTTGTCTAACACAAATTTGTGCCTACCACCATACCACCCTACCTTTTCTGCTACTGGTTTGGTTCCTTTTTTACACCAAAGTTTGCCAGCCGCCCTTTGGGCCAAACACAGTGCTTAAAAACAAAAAAAACCTCCACCCAGCCGGGAAGCTGGGCCGCATTAATCAAACACACAATGAAATGACAGGTGCAGAGAGTTTAATCTGAGCCGCGGAGCTGCTGTTGTGACGAAGTGTCGAGAAAGAGGAAAGTAGACGTTCAGTCTTATTTTCCGCTCATTGTGAGTGATAAAACAATGTGTTTTGTGTGAATTTAACTTGTAAACAAAGAGATTTGTCATTGTCCTTTTCCTTGGAAATTTAGCTGAGCTGGCTAGTTAACTCGTTGTCCATCTTCGTACCTGAAATGACTAACATGCGTGCTTGCAAACTAGCATGGAGAGTAAAGGAATATATAGCTATCTATTGTTTGATTGACTGTAATGTTAGTTAAATATGTTGCAGTGGTGTATCATATGTTGTGTTTGAGTTAAACTGAATATAGTCGTTTAAAAAGTCTCCTATAGACACCCATCAATCCTGTAATATATGCATACATGCATTGCTAATGGAGGCAGGAGGATCAGCCTCAGATGAGAGCCTTAATTTGATTTGAGGGCAAGATATTGAATATTGGTACATAAGTCTAAATATATAAGTGTACATTACATGCAGGATTGGACATAAACAAAACATATCATATTACTTCATCAAATCTAAATCATGATTTACTAAAGGTTCCCTTCTCAGATTGAAAACCCAAGATAGAATTTCTAAAGTGGCTGATCACCTGAAGAGCTATAAGGTAAAAGAGGCAGATTAATCTGAAGGAATATACAGTACATATATCGCATTATACCATGGTCTGGGTGAATACTCGATTCTGATTGGCTGCAGGGTGTCCATTAATTCCTGATAATGGACACCTCATCGGGCATTATCCCTTACGTATTTCCACTGTATGGAGGCTATTCAAACCTGGAGCACATGCCTTCCCTCTCTTCAACAGCTTACATTGGTCTGCACTCATCATTTAAGGCCACATGGATATTTTCATCCTCTCAATAAAAGACACTTTCCTCACTCTCTTATTCAGTCTGTGCAGAATAAATGGATGCAAACACAATTTTAAACCTTAGCCGACAAGTATTTGACTGTCTAATTGTAATACCATTGTGATTACTTTTAGTCTGAATATGGGCCGGATTCTTAAAACAACATGCCAAACTATCAATAATGTGATTCTCGAGATGCCTCTTCTCTTTCAGCAGAGTGTAGTTTCACCTGTATTCTAAAGGGAAAAAAGAGTTGAGCTTTGACTCTTATTGATAGAATAGTGCAACTTGAGGATGAAAGTGGAAAATTCAATTACTGAATACCAAGAACACTAGCTATTTTATGTAAGTGATATAATGTAGAAATATTAATACTGGTTGAGTGCTGTTTTGTATGAAACCATATTTTTTCTTAGTTCCTGGAAAATGGAAATGGAAGCTATTTTGTTTAACAAAGAAACTACTATATTTCGAAGTTAATCAAATTCATTTTGCATTTCATTTTACACCTGTAAATTTTAGATTGGATTACATATTAATCTCGATGAGAGGGCAGAACAATATTGCATTTTCTCTTTTGAAACGATATGTAGATGCCACTGTGCAAAACTCACCAGAAATTAGTTTTTTAAAAGCACATTTTCAGAAATCTCTCCCCAGGGGAGCCTCATGCCCCCCGGATCTCCTTCGCATTTCTGTGTACATACCTTTTTTTTAAAGATGATTTCCATGGCATTTCTGCTTTATTAGACAGGTCACTGTGAAAAGAGACAGAAAAGAGGGGATGGAACAAGCAACAAAGGTTCCAGGCTGATTTCAAACCCAAGAACTTTTTCATGGTAGACTCCTCAGCCAGCTGAGCCAGGACAGACCACAAGGTTCCCTTTCAGCCCCTTTCAGAGTCTGACTCTGGTCTGTGTTTGTCTCTGTAGAGTCACAGAGAGTAATATCCACGTGTAATATATATATTTTTTTATTTTACCAGGCAGGTCACTTAAGAACAAATTCTTTTTCACCCAGACGGCCTGACAAATGCCATAAGTCACAAATTAATAAGTTATCGTACAGTGGGACTGTTCCTAAAGGCTAACTTAACATTTAATCTCTTTTCGCTGCTCTCAGTTTTACAGTATATTATAGTGTGGTTTACTTGCCATTTACAATATGAAGGGCCATTTCGAAATTGAATCCACCACAATGGAGGTGCTATATAGCGGTGCTATATCACCTTTGGCTCATTTTTAATCCCAGGTGACTGAAACATCTGTCAAAATGACTGAATGTCGATAGAGTGGCACCGACAGAGAGAAAGGAAGTGGAAGTAAAGGGGAGAGATGCAGATCCAGACAAGAGTGATGGACTCTCTCAGCCAGATATGATGAGTATCACTCACCTGCAAGCTTATGCGCTGTTTGGGTGAGATATGGCCAGGGAACAGCAGCAATTTAACATATAAATACACATATATGCCATTTGTTGGATACTTTTATCCAAAACACCTCACTATGTGATGGGTGCATGCATTTTTAGTACGGGTGGCCCCAACAAACCCTTAACCCTGACACACTCTATCCACTGATGTATACTAAAGGTATGTGGCACCAACAGATGGCCTGCTGGGAGATGTGCAGTGCATGACAACAGTCTCCCACGGTGTGTTTGGGGACAGCTGTACAACAGACGCTCACGAAACTCTGCCTTTCTCCATCTTTAACAGACAAGGTTATCCGATATTCATGGAAGCTAATTAAACAAGTGCAGGCTGTGTTCGGTCCCACAGCACATTCGTGGTGATGACATATAGACCCAATTAATTATCGGTTTATTGGGATGTGATTTCAGCCCTAGTTGATCAGCTGCCTTCATCTCGTCTTTGGAGAACACAGTGCCGTTACATGGCTTGCTAGTTGACGCTAAAGGAGAAATCCACCTCTTACACTGTTCGAGCTCATCAATCTGTGATGTGCAAACGCATTCCAGGAGTTATTTTGTGATGAAGTGTTGTAATTTGCTTTTTTCTGCGTTCCCACTTTCCCTCAGCCTGCCTCATCTACTTTCAATTCAGTTAGTGGCAGCTTACAATACCCAGAATGCCTTTTGAGAACGCCCAGAGAACAGGCGTTAGCTCGGTCCATCCAGCCGCGGGTTACATGTGTAGGAGGAGAGAGCAACAGCGATGGTAAGAGAAAGAGAGCGAGTTTTTGCCAGTAAAGAAAAGGTGAGAGTCGCGCCCCTTATGGAAATATCCCGTCTACATTTGGCACAGGAATAAGGAAAATACACCATCAAACAACAAAATGGACCCAGAAATGCAAAGTACATTGCCAATAGCTGTTTTTTATAACAGTGTTAAAGTGTCTTTTTTCTTTAACCACTTAGATCAAAGCCAAAAATAAGGAAAAAATGGTTAAAATGACATCAGGAATAGCGTCTCTACCCACTGAGCAATTTTACGTTGATTAGACGTTTAAAACACGTCTAAATGGCCCATAGCCGTCTAGGCTAAATTAAGTTTAAATGGGGTTGAAAAGTGAAAGTTTATTAGATGTCTATACATAGACAAAATTATCCTGGACTATATGAGAGCTACGCATAGACGCAATGTGGAAATTACTTCTTGTGCTCAGATAATTATCTTGTAGGCTAGTCTACAGGACTTCTCTGGTTCATATTTTTGGTATTTACAGATGTTTATTCACTGTAATAATGTATTTACTGCTTGGTCTAAAATAGGTCTATACATAGCCATAATGATCCTGGGCTATATGAGAGCTAAAGCATAGACGCGACGTTGAAATCACGTCTTTTGCTCAGTGGGGAGTTTCGTTTGATACCAAGCACGTTGTTGTAGAGAGACGAGAAAATTATCCCAGCACCTTTGAACGCAACTCGCCCTTATATTTACAAAGCTTGTATTTTCATGACACTATTATTCAAACTCTTTCTAATCAGACATAGTTTGGACAAAATACATTTGGTTTATGGATTCTGAAAGCCCTAGTCCCCCTGTTTTCAAAACAGTATAGATAGTTATTAAAAAAAAATTATAAAAAAAAGAAAAATAGTATATTACGTACACACATAGAAGCACTGAAAAGTATGTAAGGTATAGCAGTGGTCGAAGTCACATCTCAAAAATAAGTTTAAGAGTTGACATGTATTTAATCAAATCTTAATATGAAAACATTAGCTAGTAAATCAAATAGCAAATTAGCGTTTGTGTCGTTGCCGAGGTAGAACACATTTGAAACACTGCTGGCTGTAGAGTTTGTCTCTTATTAACGTTCACACGCATGGCTCTGGTTATCTGACTTTTCCTCTATAGATACCTTGGGTCAAACTGGACACTGTAAATGTCATAAAACCAATTTGATTCTAAGATTGAAATATGAAGTAGAAACCAAAGACTTTAAAGTTCATCTTATTTTTCCCTCACCAACTGATAAACAGTTAGCAATAGTAATGGCTAATGCACAATGGTTTATAATAATAAAGGGATACTTAATTAGCAATCAGAAGGCCTTCAGCAGTTTCTACTATTCAGCTGTCAGTGTCAGTTGAGATGAGCAAAGAATTTGATAAACTCTGGATATCAAGACTTTAGCTACTCGCCTCTCATGGAGAAATGGCTGAAATGTCATCTTAAATGTGTTTTTCTGGTTGTTATTTTTCTTCACCTACGCCACCAAGCACTGATTGTAAAGTTTAGTTTAGATTTTAGTTCACACAAATGATGAAAACGTTTTCCCCCAAAAAGAATGAAAAAAAGATGAAAATTACATTATAACAGGGAAGAAAATATTTTTTTATATCATTTATAATTCTCTGCCACCCACCATTCCTGCTCTTACAAAGGTCTGGATGTAATTCATTCAAAAAACTCAAAACGGTTGAATGGTACATTGTTACATTTTGCCTTTGATGGGAAAATGTTGGTATATTATGCTACCTCGTGGTAAAAAAATAAATACAAAGTGTGCCACAGCTGAAAAAGCTGTAAACATCCCCAGTGTGAACAGCCCTTCTATTAATAATTCCTATTAAAGAACATGAAGAGTAGGGGGTTTTAAGCCTGATTTGTATTACACTGTCTGCCTTTGTATTGTATTGTATTTTACAGTTTAAAAGCACATGCAGCTTGTACACAGATTTTACTAGGGGACAGGAGTCAGGATCATGTGGTTTCGGGGTCTTGGGGTTAATGTATAGAACAAAATTTACAATTTTGCTGTATTGCTGTAAAGTCACGTTCCTGTAAAATCCCCGCTGTAATTGAGTGGCAGTATTAGCCGAGCCTTATTAGCAATCCAAACAGTCTCTTCACTGCCCCGTGCACCTTATAAAAGTTAGTTAAATCCCATTAAAGGTGGGGGGAAATGCTTCCTGGATGCTTAAGTGGCTGGCTTGGACAGCCACCTGCATATATTCCTGTCTTCTTTTGCTTAATTAAGATACAGATGTCGCTTAATGAGAGCGGACGCCGGTAATGAGTGATGCTAAATCCAATGGGTCACAGTTGGCGGTGCCACATGTGCTGCTTTTGATCAGGTTGGCTAGTGTCTCTCCACCTCTGAAATTATACAGAGCCATGCCTGTTTTGTTTTTTTTATATTTCATTGTTTGTTTTGTTTCATTTTTTTCCCTTTCATGGCATTTTTTTTCTTTCATGCAGCTATAAACGGTGGATACACTGGCCCAGAATGAACTAGACCATCCCCTGTCTACTGCCTACAGTGTAAAAAAAAAAAAAACAGCAAAAGGCCAAGCAGCAAGAGTTTCTGGCGGATTGTGGCTTTAAATTGCAGCAATTTGCCATATTCAGAGTTGAGGAGTTTAAGGCCGTCTGAAATCATGAACTGAATTCGTTCTCTTTTTTTCTCCAAGCAGAAGTCCTATCCCACACCACCACAGTAGACTAGCCTCATATGACAGGACTGAAAAACTCATTTCACCTCTCACACACAGCATTGGCATTAAATGACATTTCCCTTTAAAGCAAAGCACAGCAGTTTTTCCGCCAACAATTTCCGTATTTCTACTGTGTATTGCTTTTTTATGGAAAAAGGTAAAGTTGATGTAAGTATTACATTAAATTGCCTGTAAATATATGTGTGAATGCATACAGCTGGGAACCCTGCTGAGTCTAAGGCGGATAAATGAGGAATTCATCTTACGGCAGCAGAGAAGGGGGATTTAAGCCAACGTTTGCACACTCTCTGTATTCCGTCCTCGTCACCAGCCGCTTCACACCGAACCAGAGAGTGAGATGGCATCACGACTCACATGGTGTCTTCTGAAGCGCGCACACGGCTCCCACTATGGTGGAAAGTTCTGGCTAATCCAAGACCTTCATAAAGCATGTGTTGGGCCTTAGCGACACATCTGTCATTCTGACGGCCGCTAGCGTGGTCTGGACCGGCGCTTTCTAATCCATCTGTGCTCTGCAGAGACAGTCTGCTGCCAACTGGATCTTTGCTAAGCCTTTGGAGAAGCCGATTGAACCGCGGCTCCTGCCAACTCACTGAAAGTTTTTATTTATATCTTACCGTTTATTTGACCGTCATTTCCCTTTTTTTTTTTCCAAACACTTGCCCGGTTAAGTGAGTATGTTGACGAATGTTTTCTCTGATGAATCAGATGCCTGCGCTGTTTGCTTTGATGTTGCCGGGCGATCGGCGCTCCGTGGAGAGAGGGTAACTTTAATCCCAAGCACCAAAGGCAGAATAAGGCCTATGACTTTGATCTCCCTCATGCAAAAACCCAGTAATTTTCCACTGCAGTGCCACCGTGGTGGTAATATTGGATTAAAAAAATCCCTCTTTTCTTCTGCTGTCCACTCATGTATGGCCTAAGGTGTGGATGAGGTCTGTCAGGGACGCTTCAGCTTCCTGCACAATACAGATAGAGCGGGAGAGAGAAAGAGAGAAAGAGGGAGAGAGAGGCAAACAATTTTGCCGTATCTCCGTCAGCGCCATAGTGAGGCAAATCGGCACAGTAAAGCGACGTCTTCATGAGGTTACAAGAACTCATATGGGCATGGTTTGATGACGGAGAACCTATTGGTGATAATGCATCTCTTTGAGGCTCCACCATGTTTACATGCGTCATGCCAAGTGCTATGTTCATGGATTAAATGTAGTAATAGCAGCCCAGGATTTGTATGTATGTGTATGCGCCGTGGGGCACGAAGATGAACTACGTTTGCACCCATTTTGTAAAGGGCGGTGCCTGCAGTTTGCCTGAGCGATCTGAGGTCAGCGAGCTCATTCACCGCCACTCAGATCCCCATGAAAGAGCAGTGACAATTATAGGTAAGACAGAGGGGCCATTGCACTGTGAAGTTCAGCTAATGAGTCATTACCAAAAATTAACAGCCGTGGTGATGGGCCATCAAAAAGCAGATGATGAGCCGGTAATGGATTTCCAACAAGGGTTCGTATTGTCATAACCCATGTCATTACCAAAAATATTTCCTGTACCTCTCAACCTCTTAACTGGCCGTCTGCTCACTTTACAAGACAAAAGACGCCATTTTGCAGTTCTTTACTAGTTATGACGATCATGAAGAACAGGCAATAATTCAGATTGGAGGCTCGGCAGTTACAGACGGAGAGCAAAGTCCTTCTCTGGACTTCTATGAGGACCATTTTCACACTTCCAAAATACTCTCAATTTCTGTACTTTTCACTTGTGCTTTTGCTTCTGACATTCCTATTGTTAATTATGGGAAGCGCCGTTCGGTTCAGAAAACTGTGGAGGATTTTAAAATGTAAGACTGTACAGTTGTCGGATTTTTAAAAACTACAACCGAAATGATTAACTTACAAATTCCCTTTTGACAGCATTAAATTTGCATTAGTGTGTACCATTTGGCCACTATTTGAACATTCCCCCCGCTGTCAACATGTTTTGTTTACACATGGCTTCAAAGACACACGCCCTTCATTTCAATGCAAATTGAATCATCCTTTCATGTCCGGTACGCATGAAGTGACAGGTTAGGACGCCAAAAAATCAGATTTTGATCAGATTTTCAAAACCAGATATGTAAGATGTCATAGCGATCAGAGTTCTATGCAGTTTGAACGCAATCCAGCCGCAAAGTGCAAGCAAGCAATGTAAAGAGATGGAGGAGAGTGGGGAAAAAGTAAGCAGACATCGAATTAAATATATACAGCCACAGGAGACGCATAGCAGCTATTTAAGGCTATGTGTAGCCATATGTGATCTTGTAAAATCATATTTTTCGATGTCAAAATGTCAAATGTAACCATAGCCAAGGCTTTGACAGAATCTCACATTCGATTGTGTTGCTCCATCAGTTCCTCCTCAGAGATTCACCCAGAAAATGACAGAGATTGAGGTTCAGAGAAGAAGAGACCGAGAGGCTTAACCTCTGACACGCCGGGGGTGACAGAGGGCTGAGCAATCTCTGCTCAGGGTGAGTGGCTTTCCTTGTTTGGGGCCGAATGAGAGATTCTGGAGGTCAGAGCAATGCGAGTGTGAGGGAAACGAAAAGAAGCCGAGGAGACGGAGCGGTACAGGAGATGGCGAGCCGGTGTGGAAATTAGAGTGGCAGAGTTTCAGACAGAGGTGCGAAAGAGAGGGCAGCGGAGGCAGAGATCGGGTCATATTTCATCACTGTGTGGACAGCGGAGGAGTGGGGGGGGGGGGGGGTGCGGAAAGGCCATCGGAAAGGCTATGGGAGAGCATCAGTCCCGAGCTTAAAAGAGATTGTCGACACTTGCTTTGTGAGGCCGGTCTGCTGCGCTGACCTGTTTACAAAAGAAGAAGAAGAGCGAGGGCTCGTCAAACAAACAGATGAATCTCCTCATACCTGTGCGAGGAGCTGAAGGTGTACAGAGAATCCCCAGACACCATCCGACAAAGTGTGTGTGTGTGTGTGGGTCGGTGAGTGAGTGTGTGTTCACAAATTGGCTGCCTTTGATCAGGAAGGCATGTACAGTAAAGTGGTATAGAATTTGTTCACTTGCTTTGAAATCCCAATGCAAGAGTCTCAGGGGTGACAGTTAATTACACACAAGGAGATGGAAATGTAGCTTACTATAGTGCTGAGGTAGTGCTAATGAACACTGTAATGGATTGGAAATGGATCGGCTTCCAAGATGTAATGTGTTACTGATTACTACCAGATTACTGAGCTCAGTTACAATCTACCAACCTCCTCACGGTTTACAGTATACTTTGCATTTTTAGGCATTTTCAACAGCCTGACCGGACATTCAGCAAATTATCTGTCCGTCTTCAACATAAATATATATATAACAAGTATTTTTATTTATAAATACATGCATCGAACAGGAACCCTTCCCTTGCCCTGCAAAGTATACTTTCAACTGAATTGACAGGTTCTTGCTTCCTAGATTTCACACCACTCACTCACTATTTATGGTGATATAGATTAACTGCTATTGTATGTATTGTATTCACTTGCCAGTGAATCCATGTCAAATGAATGTAGACCTGTCTCACTCATTCTCACTTTTTCCTTTGATTTCATTTTCTGTGTTATGTCTATTTATTATTCATTTGCCTTTATTTTCATTTATGCATTTTGTTTAATACCATTTTTCCTCTTTGTTCAGTTTTGGTGTCTATTTATCATCTTGATTACCTTTTTTTTTTTTTAGGTGAAATGTTTTCATAAGCCCCTTGGGGTTTTAATCTTACATGCACCATCTGTTATGTTTTGCCTTGGTCCTTTTCAGTGTTTTAGCGTTTTTTTTATATGTAAATAAACTCTGGATTACTAATGACATAATGACAATTTACTTTAATTCCAAAATCCATAGTATCAGAAGCGAACAAAATTTAACTTCAATAATTAGACTTTATTTAAATTTATCTAATTCTTTATTTTTCTCACTGAATCATGTTGTTTTAAACCATATACAACCATTATCAGTTGTTGCTGCGAAGTGTTCTCTCTCTCTGTGGACGTTCAGCTTAAAGACTTGGAGAGATAGGTCAAATCCTGCACAGACAGGCTCTAAATTTATAGCTGCCTGATTCTATAGCAGCCAATTTCTCTGTGTTGTCCGGCAGTCTTGAATGTTTCTGATCCCCCCCAACAGCGTATCTGCTCCCATCGATCACAGCGGATGGTTTGGTCCAGATCCTGCCCTAAAGATGGATGAATTCACTTTCCTGGGACCTCCTGAGATACGGAACGGTCCAAACCACAAGAAATAACCAGATGGATGAGGTGCATGAATGCACACACACACACACACCCACACATATACAGATATACACACTTTTCTCTCTCTTTCTGTCTCTGGAATGGATCTGTAAGAACTATCACATCGCCACTGCAATCATGCGCTCTTTGGAAAAAAACAAAGAGTGCAAAAAGCAGTGAGTGTTTTGAGCGGGGCCGCGTCTTGATGTTTTGACTCGACTGCCATTCTTCTTCAGTGGAGCCGGATTGGCAATGACGAGAGGCAATTTGTTGGCGAGCGGCAGGTGGTCGGGTTAATTGCCCACGGTGCTGGTTGGAGAGAAAATGTCTCGCTGAGTGTGGAGTGCCTTCTGCACTGGCAGAGCACGAGTCCGGATAAAGAACAGCAGTAAGCATATTGTCATCCCCCACCTCGCCACCCTAATCAGTACTGCTATGCGCTCCCATTGTTCAACTGAACTGGCTCACTTCCCAGAGGAATGCTCTCTCTCGCGCGCGCTCTTTCTCTCTCTCTCGCGCGCTCTTTCTCTCTCTCTCTCTCCCACCCTTCTTCTTTCCCTCTCAGTGCCACCCACCACCCACATCCTCCTCTTTCCACTTTCCTTTCATCTCCAAACTCTCTTCCTTTCTCTCTCTCTCTCTCGCTTGCTAATGCTGCCCAATCTCTCTCGCTCCCTCCCCCGTCTTTAGCATTGAACTCTCATTCCTCTGGATCAATCCTCCCATCTCCATCTCTGCTTGTTGCCTTTCTTCCCTCATCCTTTTCCCCTACCCATCTTTCCTTCTTTCCCCTTTATGTTACCCCTTCCCCCCGCCCCTTTCTCACCCATCTCTTCCCTTCCTCTCCGGCTTTCTTTTCTTCCCAGAGGAGTGGGATATTGATGTAAACGCACACAGAGCGCTGAGTGGTTCTTAGGCCGCTCTGACCGATCCACAAGCCTCCCCCCATTGTCCTGGCGGCTGTGGGAAGAGACTTGATTTCCAATAGGCTTATCCCACCAGTCCTCCCAGTGGCGTGTCCATAAGATGGTGAAGGGGCTTGATTAGATAACTGAAGCCTGGCTGGACCGGGCGGGCCCGACTGTCACAGTCCCACCATGACAATGAATCAAAAAGATGGGGGTGCTGAGTGAGAAGCAGCGCTGTAATTAAGCATTTAAGACCATGCTGGCAAATATATATAGAGGAAATGGAACCAAAATGGTTGCAGTTACTGACAGCAGTGAGGACTAAAGGAGCAAAGCAAAACATGATCTCATAAAATTGGGTAATGAGCATGAAGTCTGAAACGCAGATTACGTAAACTGTGTTCCTCAAAATCCAATTGAATTCTGTGACAATAACATGGATTGGACACGGCATTTTCACCTAAAGGTTGGCTAATGGTTATGTTTAGGCAAGTAAAACAACTTTGGTTATGGTTGGGGTTATGGTTAGGTTTAGGCAAGTAAAACAACTTGGTTAAAGTTAGGGAAAGGTTTTGGTCATGGTTAAATAAGAAAAACTTTAGCTAAAAATTAAAGTAGAAATGAAGTAGGTAGAAAGTAAGTAGTAGAAATCTAATTGCTGGGAAAGATGGGGATTGAATCCGGGTCGTCTGAATTGAAGGCAAATGCATCCACCCTAATGCTGTCTAAATTTTATGAATAACTCGCAGTAAAGAAGAGGGCAGCAATTTTAAGTCTGAATTGTGAAAAATCGAAGTTGAATTTCCATTACATTTTCTGGACTGTAACTGGCGGGAGCGTCTTGCTTTGGTTTGTGTGTTGGTTTGACTGGGTTGTGATTGACAGAAGGCGGGTCCTAATGTAAGATTTATTTTGGAGAGGAAAATGAGGAAATCGGACAGGTAGTGAACCAGAAGCGGTATCTTGCCTCTTCTTGTTTTCAAGCAGAAAGCAGAAGTAAGACACCCACTCCGGTCTTGATTCAGCTCTCATGGTGTTCCCGAAATATATGAATGGAACTTCTTTCAAAATGTAAAAGTTTACAGCCTGATATTAACTTTCTGCTGCACCTTTGCAAAACGCAATGTTGTTTTCCATGCCATTTGGAACTGCATGGGAGTGAATGAGGCCGGGAGGTATGGCAAAACTAATTTACAAATGTCTTTAATCATGGTGAATGTATGTAAAAACAGTCAGAATAAACATTAAAGGGATGGAAATAAAAAAAATGAGCAAAAAACTTAATTCACGCACATATTTTCCTTTAAGGTTAGGCAACTAAAAGCTTTGTTAAGGTTAGGCAAAACAATTTGGTTAAGGTTGGTAAGGTGACCTCCACACTTTAATTTACAAATAAACAAGACTAGACTAGACTTTCCATGCTATTTCAATGTCAAACTACTGCCTGGCTCTCATTGTGTTTTTTTCACGTAATCCTTTTAATGGTGGGGAAACATATTTCTGTCACTTTTCATGCACAGAGCAGGTTATTTACAGGAGACATTTTAAGACATCGTGCTCATTTCATAAAATTTTGTGAGACCAAGCTGGAGTAACAAGCAAATCTAACAGATGTTCTATTTTCGACTACATTTTACAACTGCAGGGGAGAATTGACAACTGCAGTTTGTGTGTGTGACTGTGTGTGTGTTTCTGTGTGTTTTTGCATATTGTCACAGGTTGCTGTACTTGCCTCCCAACCGTGCCTTTGGGTGTTTACCTTTTATCAAGGGGCAATGTTACGCCACATTCTGTCCCCACTGTCTTTATAGTGTAGACTGGAAGTGTAATTCGAGGCATGTCTGCACAGTGACATTTCTTTTCACAGTAGATGAGGTCTGCCTTGGTATTGATGTTGATGTGCTTTTAGACTCTACACTTTATCTCTGTATTTTTCTCCCCAACCTTTCTCTTCAAAGTGCCATAAAAGGCACCCGTCATGCCTGATGATCAAAGAGCAACAACCGAGGCACTGGGTCTGTTGTGCTGTGCTGTTTTTGCTGCTTTAAACAACAGAGACCTTCAAAACCCCTGGCCACTCCTGATGAACATGGAACATCATCACACAGTCGACTTGGGAGTAGTCTTGTGTTAGGAGTAGCCTTTAGTCGTGTTTTTTGATACAAACAACCTGTTTCAAAGGTAAAGTTGACATAATTGATCCTGTAATAAAGATCGCAATCATTCAAGATCACATACTCTGACCCTGTGCTGATCTTGTTCACCCGTCAACAAAGAAGAACATACTATGCTCTAGTCACTGATGCATCACACAGATCGCCTAGCAACCATGTCTAGCGGCATTATGGAGGCCAGCTGTGCACAAATAATGTCTAAATATATAACAACTGAGCTATGAAAAGAGAGATACCTGAAAACGGTTGTTGTGGTGTGTTTGCAGGTCAATTCAGTAATGTTATAAACTGTAGTGTCAGTGTCACTGGGGCAACCCACCTATCTAGAGGGGTCAAGGAAATTGGCAATGTTTCATTATAATGTAGTTTTAGAGAGAAGTTTAACTTGCTTTTTAGGTTAAAATTAAAAATGATAATTCATTAGAAGTTGCTGTCCTATTATGCAGGAGAAAATTACTGATTACCGTCATTACAAACAGCCCAAAGGGTCTAAAGTAGCTGCAGTATAATTTTGTTTGGTTGAATTTAATGTGTGTTCAAAACAGCAAGAGTTACAGCTTGTGACTTGTTTAAGTGTCCATAACAAACCACCAGTACTGCTCTGTATTTATTGTTTTAGACATTGAAGAGAATAATTTGAACAAGAATTCGTGTTCAATTCACTTCCGCGTCAAATTCACTACCGGAACGCACTGTGGCCCAATGACAACCTTGCACTTGTACTTTTTACTATTCACTTTTACTTATGAATAACTGCCTTGTCTTTATCTCTTGCCCCTTTGGTCCTCACCTTGACTCCGAAACACTATGAGTTGTAGCTTGAAAAGCATCAGTTAACTTTAACCTCAACAAACAGCTTTTTTTTTTTAGCTTTGTTAGCTAACTTACAAGCCAGCAGGCTAAGTTAGAAAAGCAATTGATGTTATTGTTGATGATGTTAATGTTAACATGCAACCACTAGCCATGACTAATGCTAGTTTCTACTAGATACATTAGATGTTTAAAACAAGACAGTGATGGTTAGCTGACCAGATGCTAACAAGCTAACAAGCTACAAGCTGGCATTATCTAAACACAAAATCAAGCAGATGTGTCAGTGATGAAATGATCAGTTCATATATAAAAACAGCAATTTATTCAATTCTATTGAGAGGAAATCAGCTGTTCTCAGCCAGCTGTTGCCAAAGAGCTGAGGACCTCCACTATGGCCGCCAGACGGCGCATTGCATCACCTCTATACATACACATGATTACTCTGTATATCTCTAAGCAGATCAATCCTATGCTAAATAATGCTGAGGGATATAGTTCAGTCCAGTTGAAATGGATTTTTGCATTCTAGTCAAACCTACTACTTTTGACAAAGGTGTTTGCTAAAGACCCTTAACAAACGAGGAATCAATATGACTCCACATGACTTGACTGGTGTTGGGTGTGCCAGCGAAGGAGGGAACATGGAAGTGAATACTTTGTCCCTATGTTCCAATGTTGTTTGACTGACCTGTTCTTGACCCCTTTTGAAAGTAATGATTATTGCAATTTTCAATTGTGCAGGTGGAGGAAAGTTTCTGTTAGGCAATAGAGTAGAGGTTGTGTGTGGAAGAAAATCCATAGGTAACCTGAATTTTTCAAATGTGAAACAATTCTATGAACGTATACCTATATGTATTGCACATTGAGTCATTTTGCACGTCGGTTACTGACTCCATTTGCAATGTGATAATTTAAAGGACTAGAATAGGAATAGAAATAGAAGAAGTATGAAGAATGAAATGTAAACATCAAATACGTATACAGGTACAATTCAGTCATTAGGTCATTTTAGCGATGTAAATGGCTGTGGATTTGATGCAGTCGGTGAGGTTGTCAGCAGTGACTGTCGGTGTCAAAGAGGATGTGGATTTCTGCAGCAGCGGACACGAATCGTCCATACAGCCAGCAACCAGACTGTCAGAGATGCATCAGAAAGGGATTGTGTAGCCTGACGGGGACATAGAGGATAGAGACATGCTTGAAAGGTTGAGGTATTGAATTTTACTTCCTGACAGCTGAGTGACCTTTCGGCTCTCGAGGGGGACGAGACGGAGATGGATTTCGCAGTCGTCCGCCCCGCTCTCCGCTGCTCCTCCCACAGGGTTAAGAATTAATGCTCCTTTCTACCTCTCTGCTGAGCAAGGAGACTCCGAGCTGAACTGCATCACCGGGCACCCAAGCGTAATGTGGCAAGTCACAATGAAAACACCCCATGCCGGGAACGCGAGAGCAGCGATTGTGATGATTCTCATGCCAACTCCAGCAATTAAAGGAGAATCATTTGAAATGCCACAACATAATAGCAAGTCATCCTGTTCATTTGCATTGCAACAATAGCTGCAGCGGGGAGGGGGGAGGGGGGAGGGGAGGAGGGGGGGCTTGGCACAGCGTTGAACCCGCCAACGTCGGGGCAGTTCAAGAAAGAGGGCAGCTCACCCACACAGTAAATTGCACCCTGTTCACACCGATGCCCTGTTTCCCTCTTCACACCTCAGAAGAACTGCTATTCATAAATATATGCAGTATGACTGGGCCAGGTCCCATGCTAATGTGCTGAATACCAATGAGGAATCCTCTTGACTCTCAGACTGTGCGGCAATTCTCTTCTTCTCGGTGCCTCTGTGTGAAATTTACAGTCTCCCATCCGCTCTCTGGCTGTAAGGTGAAAGTTACAAATCACGGTTTCATCTGACGGCCCCACTAACTCTCTGCAGGATCACTCAGTGTCTTCAGAAGATACGAGATGGGAATACACCTCAATGGGCTGACTTGTTTTATCGTGGCTGCAATGCATCTCTCCTTTAAACCTAGAGAAGCAGCTCGGAGCGTTTTTTTCCCCCACTGAACTTCAGCGACTCTTGGCTTTGGAGGGTTCGGAGCTGCTTAGGTGGCGGAGTCACGTACAGCTAGTCTTCCTGGCAAAGTGACCAAGTGCTGAGAATGATGGAGTTGAAATGACAGCAAGTGCTTTCGTTCTCCATCTATCTTCCGATGCATCGTCCGGAGCAGCCAATGGCGTGGCGCCTGTCTACGCTCCATTACTCCAACCGGCCAATGAGCCGTCTACGTGCAGGGCCTCATTGATTCCTCTTTACTCATGCTTTGTGAAAATATAGAGCCTGGCGGAGTTAAATACTGATACATCAGGAGACGCTTCATTGGATAAAGACAAAACTCAGCCATTGGAACATGGGAATACAGAATGTCTCTAATCATAATGTGTATTTTATTTAATGTGTTTTGTTAAGAAAATGCTCTTCAGTATTGAGTGTATTCACTATAAATTATTCATCAGCATGTCAAAATATTGTTCTATATTGATACCTTATATGTCAAATATATTCATTTGACAATACTGTCTGCAGACTATATACTGTATCTGCAATGTATCTATATTAGGCTTTCACAACCTGTAAAATGTTGCAATGTGTGTTTTCATACAAACCCAGGTACTCGCAGGATACCACTGATGCCACATTCACTTCACATCAGAAAAAGTGAAAGAATGGGAGGAAAAAATTAGATAATTTTTATTTATGACAACCGTAAACGAACTGCAGCAGGCATTACTCGCTTTTCATAAGTGGAGCTGATTATATTACTGTGCATGTAACTACTCATTTTGATTTTTATTACCTTGGACTGCAGATATCAGTGGGTTCCCTGCTAAGTGTTGACACACTTATGCAATTTGTGACACCAAATGTGAGAGATTGGAGCCCCCAAAAAAAAAAAAAAAATCCCACACGTCTTACTTGTAATTACCACTAGGAAGCTGACGTGAACGTTTTTCCCCAGCTGGCAGCTTGTATTTATGGTAAATCCGACGTGACGTGAACGCAGCATAACTCTTTCCCGCCGCTCTGTCTTTCTGCCTGTTGGAGTCGGACAGTTATTAATTCGTACCGTTTTACTGCGTTGTCAGCAGAGATCGCTACATATGTAAAACATAATGTCTGACATCATGACAGGCTAACACAAATACCAGATAGATGTTTAGATGTGGTACACTGACAAAAATACACGGTTTAGATGGGAATTTACATTTACTTGACGAGTGTGTATCCCAGTAGCCTGTAGCGTTTCCCCCCCCCCCCCCCCACTTAGCCCCGTCACTCCGTCTGCATCTACACCCTTAATCTCGATGTGGCAATGTCAATCCGAGCGTGAAATAATGAGAACGCCGGGATACCAGGGGACTGTGACAGCTGGAGGCACGGGCATATTCACACTATCACCGGCGTCTAGTAAAATACCACCTCCAACTGCCATCGTGCCCTCGAAATAACCTGCCAGCCCCTCTGTGACCCGTTCCCCCTCGCAGGCTTTGACAGCCACTTTACTCTCGCCGTGAAACATGTCCGATGAAAGGTTAAAAAGAGAGGGCAGGGAGACTGACGGACTGTCTCGGTGAAGGAGAGAGGAGGAGGAGGAGGAGGAGGAGGTGAAAATGTTCCCGTTTCTTGTCTGCGTGGGTTTTTGTGGCGGTCACCGGCCTGGAGGAGGGGAGGGGGGGGGGGAGGGGGGGAGGGGGGGACTCGCCGATGGCCACGGTTCCCACAGGTTCACCGAATCAGCGTCACAGCAGCTGTCGTTCTTCTCTCTTTCACTCAGTCTCATTCTCCGCCTCTGCCTCTGCTCTGGTTCACGGCCCACTGCTGTCGTTGCATGTTAATTTCACCCATTGCTGTCCTGCTGCCTTCCTCTCCATGTCCAACACACCTGAAACCAGAATTTAGTAAACAACATGTGAGCTGTGTACTTTGATGTTCGCCAGTTCTATTATTTAGAAAGATTAGAAGCAACCTTGCTGTACATAGTAATGGATGAGTAATGTATTAATTATGTATTAATGTATTAATACATAATTTCCTATTTTCAATCTTTCATATGTTGAGGTGGATGGCACTGCTTGTACAGCACCTGTACTGCATGGAAAAATAAAGTCAATATAAGGGTAGAAATAGAAAACAAAAGATTTATTATTTACTGCCTTTTTTTGTTCTGCACTGCCTATGCACCTTGATCTTAATTCTTGTTTTCTGCATTTTAATTATTATCATTTCTCTCTTCTTACACACTATTATCTCTGTTTTATTTATCCTAACCTATATTTCTCATCTAATGTCTTGTATACCTTGTGTAAAGCACTTTGAATTGCCTTTGTGTACTAAATGTGCTATATAAACAAACTCGCCTTGCCTTATGCGTATTCAACCTGATTCTGTTTGAGAGTTATTAAGTTTACAAAGTGCTTCGCCAAAAGGCAGAAAAATAAGGAATATTAACTGCACAAGATTAAAAAGGGGGCAAAATCAAAAGAACAGTACATGAAAGCAAGTCTGTAGAAGTGAATTTTAACAAGTGATGTGAAATGAAAAAGTGATGTTCCTCACAGTGACGCGACTGAGCACAGAAGGCCTTCATTAGTCTTCAACACACTCACTCTACTGGATTATCAGAGCCAACATTCAGTACCAAGTGGAACAATATCTGTTAGAGTTACACTCTAACTGATCTTGAAAGATTAAATGTGTAATATTTCTGCCTTTCTGAAGCATAATATGACTAGTAAATATCAGCAGAGATTCCTAAATGGTAGTGAGTGAAACAAAGTGAACAGCCACATGCTGCAGCGATTTCTGTGTTTAAAAACACTGGAGCAGGCCGAGGCTAATGTTTAGCCCTCTTACCACGCCAAGGTCCATTAAAAAATCTGCCGATTTGTTTTTGCCTTGCTTATCGGCAAAAAACACACATCGGAAAATCTAATTTGAGACTTTATTACTAATCGATAGGGTGTTCTGGTAAATTCGGCATGTATATAATCCTCCAAACAGCCTGAAATTCACACACAAAATAGCGAATCCTTACCTCCGATATGTTCAAAAAAATCCACACACAACAAGAATCGCGGTGATGTCAGGATCCTAATCATGGCAAACACTAAAAAAGCGCTAACTCTGTAAAACATGATTGAAGGTTCATTGTTGTTGATTGTGAAACGGTCCAACCTGTCCACCATGCTGATGATGGCCTCACTCTACGGACGGCAGAGTGTTGTTGCCATGACAACACTGAACGATAGAGGCCACCATTGGACCTGAAATTTCACATAGACCCTGTGAAGACTAGTCAGGATGGAGCAAATGGAGCAGTACTTATTGGGTCAGTCTTCTAGTCGGTGACCAGCTAAAGTTTGATTGTTGTTTCAGTATTTTTTATATAAGTGTGCAAGAATAACCAAGTCTAACAACCAAGAATGTTGCAAAAATCTCTCAAGGATATTACATAACTGCCTTCGAGGTAATGACAAAACAGTATTGAGGTGTGCTGTGGGTGAAACACGATTTTAAGAGAATGCGGCTCATGTAAAATCCCTTGATTTAATTTTTTCTGACTATTGTCTCACATGACGAATGGCGCTGTCTTCGTTTCTTGAACCCTCCTTTGTGACAAGCTTTTCTTTTTTCCCCCCTAAGCCCTGAAACATCCATAATTACATTTCCCCATCTGTCTCCTCACACAATCCCCCATACATCACCATCACAACAATTCCATTAACTCCCACTGCGTTAAATATAAAAAAATAAAAAAAAAAGTGTGGTGCATTCATAAACAGATAGAGAGATGATGCCATTCAATTGCTTGGAGAAAATGGCTGATGAGGTTAATCCCTCAAAGCCATTTGTTTGGAAATGTTTTGAAAGAGATGCTTTGAAAGTGATGCTATCATAGGAAAGAATCAGAGAGCTGTTTCAACCTCTGCCCCCCCCCCCCCCCCCCCTTTCCCTCTTTCTGTCTTTGTCTGTATGCCCTTGGCGCCAGGAAAATTCCCTCACAAGATGGTGAAGTGCAGAGCAACAACCACATGGGAAGTAATTACCGCAAGCTTAAAGCAAGGAAGTGTTCAAAGGAGGGGTGAAAAAATGAGTTGATTGAACGACAGAACCAATAATGACCGGATTGTTTCAGACACTGATGGGAATCTCTTGACAGAATACGGTTCGGGTTTATAAGCATGTCGACGCAAACAGACGCAATCTCACACTTGGGAAGACAGATTCATTTTCAGTCAATCCCTTAGCTTCTATCCTAATATTTAAAGCTGCGCAAGATTATTATGTCAAAATACACTCGTCTTATCAGCCTAAATCACAAAGTGGGGAGTGTGCCATCTCCACTAATTGAGACCCTGTAGATTCCCCTATTTGCCCAAATTAAATTCTGCTGTTGATTATGGCTCCGCCCACAGGAAGCGATGAATAGAAGCTTTAGCTTGAAATCCACTGTCTCACCAACGTTAGATCTTTTTCCTCTCCCTTTGGTATCTTTAGTATAAAATGATCACAGACCGGCCAGCTTGATAAACATGAGCGTGCTGTGTGCAGTTTACTGATGTCACATTACAGGATTTCTTGGTTTTTCACTTTTGCTCTTATATCCTTCATTCCATCTTCTGGCAATAGAATCAGATTTATTTTCACATACTAGGAATTTGACTTGATGAGGCTGGTGCAGTGCAATATACAGGCATTTAGACAGACAAAACAAGCAGCAGACAAGCTTTACAAATTGAATTTAAATATCAAACATCAGATACATAGAAGAAAGAAAGAAGAGATCCCTGAAAATATATACAGTATATACAATAAGTGTGAGGACTAAGTGGGTAATCGAGGGGCTTTTACAAGGGCTCAGTGGTAAGTTACATTTAGTGTCTGACCAAAGTACCAAAAATGAATAAATAGTGTCACTATACAGGGAATACAAATACGATAGATATGACTATGTATTTACAGATGTACAATTTGTATGGAATTGTGCTCATAGAGTCAGAATATACTGTAGTATTGAAAAAATGGGGTCACACTCAACAGTCTTTTGTAGAGGATCGCTTCTTTCCCACTGGAGACAAAAAGTTTTCGGCCTTCTGCCCTTCATCAGCATCATCACACTCACTGATGAAGGCCAGAAAGGCAACAACATTTTGTCTGCAATGGGACTAAGGGCGCACATTAAACATTCACTTTCCAGAGCCAGATTTTCACAGCCGGTGCAGGGATTTGAACTGACAACCATCCAGTCCCAGAGGTTGAAAAAAATATTCTGACTCAACTTCACCCACTAACAAAGTGAATGCAACGGACAGGTAACACTGGGAGAGAGGGAATTTCTTCTTCTGCAGTTCTGAGAACAAAGATTTATTAGTAAAACCACCGCGGTTTAGTGTGTTTTATGTGTTTATATGTGCTTTTAGATGAATTGTTTTACAATCATCCAGGCGCAAGCATCTTTAATCTTGCGATTACTGGCGCCCCAGAATCCTAAAATAAACCGTAATTCGCAAAGACGAAGATGAACCATTTCCTAAATAAGATCTGGGAAAAACAACCTTTATAGGTGTTATTTTCCCAGTGGAACATTTGGGCTCCATAAGATAGTAAAAAGACAGGTTAAAAAACATGCGTCCCACCCACACACACACACCCACACACTTACACACACACACAGACAGTGAGCAAAGGTTGGAGATGGATAGTTGGCTTAATATAGTGTGGTTTAGACGAGGCGGGGTTGGGTACAAATTGGAGACGGATGTACAGTCTGAGCCAAAATCAATAATAAAGACTTTCATTTCCAAACAAGATGAGGCGCCTGGATTTGATGTATAGATGTGGAGTTGATGTGCGGATCTGGCTGCTGCACGTCCATCAGGGAGACAGGAAACCTGACCTGCCACCAACTGATATGACAAATGGCTGACAAAGCCAATCCTGCATTAATTTCATATTGGTTATCAGATCAGAGTCGAGGGAGACGGGCGAGTAAACAAAAGATCTGCAGGAGACTAATTCAGCCTGCTCTCTCTTTTGTGGAGCGTCTCTGCAACTGTCCTTCAGGCCAACAACCATGGAGTTCATTTTGCTGTGCAAGATGATAATCACATTCTTTTGATGGGGCTTGCAGATAGAAGCCCCTCAAACTTGCTTGTCGTAGCGGTTCAAAGCTTCCCAGTACATTTTTTTTTATCTCAAAGACTACAAGAAACTAGAATTGCACTCGGAGAGCGCAGACCTCTGCCAAGGTTCGTGCTATTATTGCTTGTTCGTGAGTCGGATCCGGATCCGCTCCAAAATGTAATGGGTTCTTCCTTGGCCCATGCTACACCCTTCCACGAAGTTTCATGAAAATCGGGCCAGTAGCTTTTCCGTAATCCTGCTAACAGACAAACAAACGGCACCGAAAACATAACCTCCTTGGCGAGGTAAAAAATGTCTCAAAAACAGTGCTTGGAGAATGGTCGCATCCATCGCTGGGATCGAAATTAAGCTCTGAAGTGAGTTTTGTCTGTTTACTTTCAATGAATGCTACCCAATTAGCACTTGCTAGCTATATTAACTCATCAAAACAATGTTAATGTTATGAAAGACAATACCAAAGCAGAGAAAAATACATGATTTGCCTGTTCAAAACTTTGTAGCTTCTCTCCTTACAGTGCTGGATTTTTTTCTAGTTATTTTCAATGGGAAGGACATGCTGAGAGTTCAACATATTTCAAATACTACAATAGAGCGGTACAAGTTAAAAACCTGGAAGAGCCTGGAAAAAGCCCTGTTTGGTTTCATTGTTTATTATTAAGCTTATTTCTTTGGATGTGAAATGACACAATGACAATGAGGTTAACATGTAGACTATCAGTTTGAGGGCATTATTCTCACCCTGAGTGGAAGACAAATTAAAGAACTATAACCTGTTTTGTTCGTGGTCAAGCCATGCGAGACTTACAGATGTATTTGGAGAGATTAATAAAGTCATTTGTTGCGTGCAGTGGGAAATTAATGTACGATGTAATGACCTCTGCAAGCCTGCAACCTCTAAACCACATCAGGCCCTTGATATGCCATTTCATGCATTTAACAATAATTAGGAGGTGGGAGTGCAATTCGTGCAGTCACACACTCACACACATTACCAGACTGAGCCACTTGCCTATGGCGTTTTCTGTTTTACATTTTCTCTTGTCAATTCTAATTTACTTATAAATGATTGTTCATTCTGATTTTTTTCTGTGTTGATGTCTTTTTGTACTGTTTTGTTGTGTTTAACAGCATCAAATGCAATGTTAATTTATTTCCCCATATAAATGAATATAGATATAAATAGTATCTACAAGTTCAGTGCAGATGTATTCATATTCACATCAAAACGCCCACATTTAAATCACACTCAGCTCCCTATCAGTGACTGCAAGGTATTATATCATATACTGTATTTCACGTTCCATTTAATATTCAATGAGATTTATATCAGGTCACTGTATGATTGATGCATAATGCATATTATGCATAAAGAACATTACTTAACCCATTCTCATTTATTTACTGTAGGTCTTTAAGCATGCCACTCAACTTTAATAGTTCTATATATTATTCTTATGGTTTGGGACGGTCCAATAAATATTAGTAAGCATGAGCAACTATATCCACAGAGTAAAACACAGAAGGGAGATTTATCCTACATAATAAAATATACTTTAATCCCCAGAAAGCAAGAACAAAGACTTATATCACTGATTGTAAAATCATAAAGAGAACAATGGTAACAATGCATGGGAGGCCTGCTTTGTGAATATTTTTAACCTTTTTCAACCAAATGACCTTTATTTTGTGCATCCCACTGCAATGTATAAACAGTTATGAACCATATATTCGTCCTCGTTACCATGACAGCGTCCTGTACGAAACAAAAACGCACTGAGACGGTGTTCTTTACTGTAATTATAGGTGTGACGGCAGCAAGATACCAAGTACAGTCAAGTGCCAGCAGCACTGAAGTGCCTATAATCAAGGTGAATTACATCTTCAAGGGTATTACAACCTTTATATAGCAGATGACAACATGTGTGCTAACAAAGAACTTTAAATACACTACCAGTCAAAAGTTTGGACACACCTGATTGAATGTACTATGTTTTTCATTCTCTTAACCATTTTGATCTAAAGGCTTCTGCTTAAATGCTTGAAATTTGTTTCTTAGACAAATATAAATAGTGACGTTGATGCCTTTTATATGAATTTCTTTCCAAAGCCTTTGCCTTTCCATCAAGGCAAATCGCAGCTACTTTAAAGAATCTAAAATATAAGATACATGTGATTTGTTTAACACTTTTTTTGGTCACTGCATATTTCCATTTGTGTTATTTCATAGTTTTGATGTCTTTACTATTATTCTAAAATGTGGAAAATAGTTTAAGATAAAGAACAATGTGTGTATTCAAACTTTTGACTGCAAACCAGGAGGAGAAGAAGATGATTAGTAACCAGGGAGCTAGTTAGTAATCTTTCCTTAGCAACCAGTAAAGTACTGCTAGCTGTTCATGTACACAAATCTAAACACAAGTGTCATTATGGGAAGAGTTTGTCTTTTCCAAAGTGGAGACATAATCCATTTTGACAGTTTTTGACAGTCAAAAATCATTAAAATCATACAAATAAAACAAACTGTGATACTTTTTTTATAGATCCTCTATATTTTAGAGACACTGAATGATTAACTTTACCCAATGATTTTGTTTCCACAATGGATCTGCTGCATTTTGGAAAGGAACTCGTCATACGTGAATTCTTTTTTAGGGTGGGATTCCCCATTTAAGAAAAAAAACGAATTTCCTTGATAAGAAGAGTGTGATAAAAATCCAAAGGTAGAAATTAAAAGGACCTGGGGGGAAAATGATGGCGGAGTGATTAAACTGGGACTATTAAGTAGTTTCATTTTATTATCCGCCACACTTAGAGTGAAATGGGGGCCCTCTCCACCTTCTGCAGGATGAATGAGGTGTTCCGCTGTTTGACTTAAATTGAATGATCATCCTATTTGCTAGCTGTTTGCATTTGGTAATCCGCTCTCGACAAAAAAAAAAACACACGCACGCTGAGCAGAACAAAGGCATGGAGACGACAAGCGTGTGTGTGTGTTTGTGTGTGTGTTTGTGTGTGTGTGTGTGTGCTGCCATCCTCTCCCCCACCCCCTTCTCCCCCTCAGCCACTCCATGCGCTCATATAGCCACCGTATCACTTCCATGATGCTCCCTATCACGTTAAGCCTCTCATCCCCATTCAAACCCAGCACCTTCTTGCTCCCTTCCCATTTCAATCTGCACTCGCTGTAATAGAGTTCGCTATCACCCTCTCCCAATGGGGCAATTCATTGGACTTTGCCTCGCAGCCAATCTCTTTAGCTGTATGTTTTCATACAGTCCCTGGGTGTGAGTCATGGGTCAACAATGAAGCTGTGAGTACCCCCCCCCCCCCAAACACACACACACACACACTCCTCTCCTCTCTCTCTCTCTCTCTCTCTCTCTCTCTCTCTCCCCGTTGGCACACTGAGACCCCGGCGCCTGGCGGAGCGTGGGCTGCCCCATGTTGGATCGTCGGAGCGCCGCGGTGTCAACAACCTCTCCATGCTTTGTGCAGGGGTGAGTGACTCGGGGCGTCCCGGCTGAGATGTGTATTACCTACAGCCGCACTGTGCAAACTTCGCCCCTGCCTAATCTCCGAGTGTCACGTCGTCGTGCGGTAAACAAAAGCAGAGTAGCACCTCCAGTGCCTATTCTTTCACACCGAGATGTACAGAAAATTGACTGTTGTGAGAGATTCTTGTTTTTCTTTTTCCTTTTCCTCCCCTCTTTTCTGTGTCTGTTCAGCCACGGTGGCTATCGCTGCTCATGCTAACTACCCTAACTAGCTGGGTATAGGTTGAATCACTATGTGTTATATCAATCAGCGATACAAAATGGAAATGTATTCATATGAAAATGTCAAAGATGATTACTTTTAACATTAGCTTTGTAAATTTGTTTTAAAATGTGCTGTATGCCTGTTTCGGGGCGACAACGATGTGCCTTGTGCTGTTTTTCAGCCAAATATTGTGAAGTTAAAGGGGTTTGCCTTGATTGAAAGTGGCGAATAATTTCCCGCGATGAGAAGAGTCACAACAATCGCTGATGCCCTGTGAATCAGTGATTGTCACCTAGTACCAGTCCTACACTTTCAAATCATGCAAAACTGATTGGAGGCTTTCCAGAGGGAGTGTCGGGACACACGCAGCAAACCGGGCTGATTGGAGAGATTTATTGTTGTTCGGGGAGGGGTGCTGAGGGAAAGCAAAGGCCATGCTGCGGTGCGTTAATCAAAACCTGTGTGGAGACGCCTGTTGCCGGTCAGAGGGAAATCGATAGGTTTGTTGAACGTGTAAAAACCTAAAAGTACATTGGCTTAAATCTGTTCCTTTTTTGACAGTGTCTTCATTAAGCACTTTGATCAAAAATCTTCATAGGGACACCTGAGTTCCTGGTGAGTGGCTCCTGTTAAGAGAGTGATGTATCGATGCAAAATACAGATCTAATCCCATCAGACGCCATTTAACAAGCAACCCGAGTCCCATCAACCAGCCACCCACCAATTCCCAGCACCAATTCAAGACTGATACAGACATACAGTAGTTTCTCTGGTAGCTCTCTAACAACTTTATCTCTTTTTCACACCAGCAGCTCTTGGTAGAATTTGCCCAGCGCAAACAGAACCCTGCACTGGCTGATATTTTCCTATGTATGTATGTCATTTGATTGATTTTATTTCAATTTCATGCACTCCCATGCTGGCCCAGCCTACATAGGTTTACAAGACACGTCCATATATCATGTTGCAGTATGTGTGTGTAGCCTATAACCAACACATTTCTAAGCAAACTCAGGTATCAAGGTATAGAAATTGCCGTTTTTCTCAAGCCGAACAGAAAAAGTCCACTAGAATCCACTTTTTCATTCACCTATACAACAAAATGTATGCACGGCCTGCAGTTTTCTCATTTCTTCTAGGTATTGTGTGGACTTCATCAGTATAGACAGATGATAAGGCACATCGTCTCACAGAGAATAATGGGGAGGAGGGAAAAAAAATCATTTCTGTTCTAAATTAAGATAAAAACGCTGACACGAAAGTTGAACTCAACTAAACCATGAAACTTATTATATTAGCTGTTTAAGACCTTTGCCTACCACACAGCAACATTTTTACAAGAATAGAAGAATAGAATCACGCAGTTTGGTGATTCAGGAGTGAATTTCAAGCAACTTTTTTCCAGGAATGGATGGATATATTGTGTGTTTGGAACAAAGCCCTCCACATATCCTCCTGTGTTTCCTCTCCTCGCTGCTCATGGCGACTAAGCCTCATTCTTCTCTGTCTCAGGAAGCCGCCGCATTTAGAAAGCACAGCGCGGTCTCTTGGCAACCGGCACATTATTCTATTCTATTAGAGGCTTCAGGATTAATAATTATGGTGTTTAATCTGAAGCGTGGCCAGTGTCCAGCCTCGTTCCCCCCGCTGGCGCCGTTGTGCCGCGGCGCTTTTTGCGTCTCACCGTGCGACGGGGGCCCTCGGGGGCCCGGGGGCAACCGGGGGGGGGGGGAGCGGTGGCCGGGGCCCTCTGACGTTGCGTCTTTTTTATAGAATGTCAACAGCTGGAAAAGCTACGAGGAGAGACAAGGTTCCTGCTGAGACTCCAAATAAAACAATTTACGCGCAACTGGGGACCTTGACTCAAATCCTCCTGAGCCGGGAGCTAATTAAAAATGTGACCTCGCACAAAGGGGGATCATAAACAATTTTTATCCTCTTTGCTCTGCTCCGTCACCATTTCTCTCTCTGTCCATCTCTCTCCCTTTCTCTCTCTCTCTCTCTCTCTCTCTCTCTCTCTCTCTCTCTCACTGTATGTGTCTCAAGGGATCGCGACTCAGAAAAATGAATTACTGATTTCATTCAGACAACTTGGCTAAGTAGCTTACAGTAGCGAGAGCGGGAAAAACTCTTAAGGCCGCGGCTCGGAGGGTTTCGCACTCTTCTTCTGTTGACACTTAGCGTGCGGCTGCACTTTCATCCCCTTCAGCGATGATTTGGGTGTCGTAATTTATGTCACATGTCAAGACACTCTGAATTTTCGGCTGCCACCCCCTCGCCCCTGTTTTGTGATCTCCTTTTTGAAAAAATTTGTATGATGCTGCGTGGGCGCTTTCATATCTGCTGACACATGTGAATGCATTTCTGTATTTACAACATTGGCTCTTAGTCCTCCGGTAAATACTTCTGATCAAACCGATGAAAAATGTTATGGCACTTATAAACTCTTAAGGTTGTAAAGTTATTTCACTGCAAAAAATGTCAAGCTGTCCAGTGATTTTAACTTGTTTCCAGACCTATCAAGCTTATTTCATGATATTTTTAGTCAAATTATCTCACTGCACTGGCAGGTAATCTTGCTGCTTTCAATACATTTCACTTGATTCATGCCAATATGACTTCTTTCAAGAAATCATCATAAAACAATGAAGAAAATATTGAAACAAGAAACTTTCTCCAAGACAGTTTCACTTTTACCAAGTAAATGTCCTGAAACAAGTTACATAGTCCTGAAAAAAAAAAAAAAATTGTTGAAACTTGCAAGATGATTTCACTAAAAAAAATCTTAAAATGAGCATGATAAGTCTGGATACAAGATAAAATAACTGAACAAGTTTGTCAGTTTTTGCAGTGTTTCCACTGTCGTTTTCTCACTTTGAAATGAATTAATCACTACAGCCGGCAGATGGAAATGGGTCAGTTGATGCTGCATCGGCCAGTAGCTTCAGGACGAATATTGGAATTTGTCTTCCCACATTACTCAGACAGGGACTGATCGTATTCTGAAAAAGAGGCTGACATTTGATGAATACTTGGATCAGACAAGCAGATAACGCTCCTATCTGGTATCTGCAACAATGGGTTCATGCATCTAATGGAGGCTACACTCGTTGTAGATGCTCACACACACACACACACACACACACACATATTGTTTAGGTTCCACATTGATGCCATAAGTGTGGATCCTAAAGAATATCTGTAAAATAAAAAATAACACAAGAATCTCTAATACTGGAGTGGAAGCCAACAATAATCCATCATAGATATCAAGCTGATTCACATGTTATTGGAGAAAATAGTGTTATTTATTGTTTTTCCGTTTAAGACGTTTAGCCGACACTTCAAATGATGTAAATGTGACAGTGAGCAGGAAGAGGCTCGGTGTCTTGCTCAAGGACATTTCCAGAGGATAAATGGTCTCGGTGGAGACACATTGGCCATAGGCTGGGACAGAACTCATGACCTTTCCGATAAAGGAAGGTCTCTCTGCCCACTATAGGCCTCCCTGCTACCACATTTCTCTTTTTATGGACATGCACCAAGGTCAAGTGTGTGTGTGTGTGACGTTCCCAGTGCGGGCACATATCAATGATCTGCGCTCAAACACATTTGATTCTGTTAAAATTTAAAGGTGCAATACGCTTTTTTACCGCCCCATATCACAAAATGACCATAATATAGTACCTGCAGTGGGGTTGATAGGATTATTGATCATTACCTATGACGAATAAACGATTACTCCGGCTGTCAAAGCTCACTTTCTGGCACATTCTTACTCTGTTTTGGAACAAAAACTCCCCGTCCGTTGACATTTCAAGACACTCTCTATCCTGTCACTCTCCACTGTCAGCTATCAAATAAATCAAAACAAAAGCAAAAAAAAAAAAAAAGACACTGTCAATCCTCTCCCACCTACTCGCATTTACAACTACTCAGTGATGGAGGACGTTTTAGGTCGAGACATTTCAGCTACAAAGGCTAAAAAGCCTCGTTCTCACAGCATTTATTACAGCATTTTGCATTGTGATAGATTTCCTCTTCACTAGACGTTCCTGTTGAATCTCAGCTCTAATTACTTGTGTGACCTTATTGTTTAACCACCACCCTAAGCTGTGTGAGAAACCTGTGATTCTGCTGCAATTCCTTTGTAGCTGACAGAGGTCTCCTAGATAAAACTCATATGCCCCTTTAATTTAAATGACTTCCACATAATGACAGAGTCGATGCGGAGAGTTTTGAAATGTCTGTAGGTGGGTATTCCAGCTGAAACCTCCCCTGCTTGGTCCTGCACAGCGGTAATGAGGAGCCCAGTGAGTAGAAAGGAAAGCAACACAAGAGAGCAGAGCAATCTTCCACTGAGCCAAAGATCTCAGCAGCACCCTGAGAGGCTTCACTCTTCTGATGCTTATTAATCCTGAGAATGAAATGAGGTTAACAGCAGCTGAGTGGTTCAGAAACAGCCATCAGCGGCACGGTGTGATCTTGAGCCGCAGATAGAAGACACCCATGAGTTTCTTGAATTTCTGAAAGGCAGAATGAATGGAGAGTTTCGCTTTTGGCGAAGTGAGATATCTACCATTTAAAAAAAAAAAAAAAAAAAAAAAAAACCTGACATGAACTCTTATAAAATGACTGGCGGGAGCAGATTAAACCAAATTATAGCACTTTTAAAAGGATAATGGGTAACTGAAAAAACACTTTCACCAACTGGATCTTCTGTATTTAAGAGATATTGAATGATCATCTGGTCATTTCTTTTTTAATTAAGCTGACACGCAGCATTTTGGAAATGAATTGTCCACATATATAGTGCTTTACTTTTTCTACCATGCTGGATTCAGTGGGGAATACAAGTGTGTTGTCAGATGATGAAGGTTAATAGCTTTGTTACATTTGCATTGTATCTGTTTATTGACTTGTGTTTCTTTTACATCTATCTCTACTTTGTACAAATTGTCTAAACATACATATTTACATTTTAAACAAGTAGCTGACATTCTTATCCAGAGTGCAACAGTAGAATAAGCTTTGATTTGTTGATCACTAACATTACAAGAGACAATTAGTAAGGAGGTCAAAGGTCAGAGCCAGAGTCCCCTGATAATATGCCTGTAACCACAGTGCAAGGAAAATAAATAAAATAAGAGTTAAAAGGGGTTTTTATAACTAAAGTAACACATTTTTTGAAAAAGACAGATCTAGGACCAGATGATAAAATTAAATAATACTTTACATGAACTCCAGTTTATAATTCATGAATCCTAAACAATTGACAGTTATTTCTGACTGAAAATAACATCTTAAGGTTCGAGTTTTCAATTTTTTTTTTACATATTATATGCAGTGGCAGCCTTTGGTATGACTTTTCTCATCCTCTTCTCTGTTATTTTGCTGTTGCAGGGTTTTTAATCCAATCTGCTTTTCGCGGACCAAGTCAAATTTTGTGTATGAAATTCATACCCAAAGTGTCAAAGTGCGTTTCATGCTTTATTTTTATGTTTATATTAAATGGAGTATTGTTCATTCAGGCATGCCACTACCGCTGCGCAAATGGTTGCTTTAATAATTTGCATAATATCATGCTTTGATTTTATCTAAAAAGGAAATGAAGGCTTATAATTTCATGACATACATATCACTTTTTGGCTTAATCTGATTTTATAGATTACATTAAAGTGGTAATCCACAAAATCTGATTTTTTTTGGTGCTGTGGTGGTTTTTGCACTGCACTTTCACCTGTCAATCAAACAGTGTGGGCGGGACTGTGGCGTCTTTTTCCTTGGCTTTCCTGTTGATGAAGTTTGAGTTTCTGTAGGTGGCGCTCTCTTCTTTGTCTGTTTAGCCATGGTGGTTATAGCTGCTCATGCTAACTACCCAGTTCTTCTTCTATTGATTCCAAACAAATTGCTGTTGCTGCTGCCAGAAACATAAAACACATCACTTGTTGTGCAGCAGAGGATTTTTCCCAGGAAAGAACAGAAAATCAGTTCATGAAAGCTTTTAATTTCATAAACTGGATATAGGCTGAATCACTTTTGTGTTATATTAATCAATTTTAGAGAGTAGCAAAACAGACATGTATTAATATGAAAATGTAGTGGATTATTACTTTAAAACTGGCCTTCTTTCAGGAGAGTGTAATGAAAACATTGGAACTGTGGATGAAGTTATTAAACATTAATTATGGACCCGCCATATTCTCGAACGTAGAGGTGGTTCAGCCGTCCAGAATAGAATATTTTTCTTCCTGGAAAATGTTCAAGGGCCACTCAGAAGTCTTTCATGGGCTGCAAGTGGCCCCTGAGCGGGACTTTGAGTACCACTGATCTACCATGTGTCAGGCAGCCCATCTGAGCACGTAATTAACTGGAGGAGTTGGCTCCTCCGCTCGCCGCGATGGCAAGTGTACAAAACTTTTCTTATAGGCATGTTGGCGTAGCGATAAGGAATATTTTATTGAAAGTGTGATATGGCCTTTCCCCACAGAGGATGGAGGTAGTCTCTACTTAAATCAGAGGCGCACATAACGAATGCAGGGCAGCGCGTTGCCAGTGCTGCAGGCGAGATTGCTTACACTCCCTTCAGTGTCTGAACTCATCCAGGAACACATAAGTGAAATAGGGGTCATCACACTTCTCTGTAGTCACACAAAGTTCCCCCTGTGTGTGTGTGTGTGTGGGTGTGGGTGTGTGTATGTGTATGTGTGTGTGTATGTGTGTGAGTAAAGGAGAGCGAGAGGCTGAAAATGTGCGGCAACAAATCTCCGAGCAAATCCTTTGCTATCTATTTATATATTCTTTTGAAAACGCTGAAGTTCCTTCTCTTCTCCCGCTTTTCATGGCTGATGCCGCCGAGGAATGACGGCGGCGTTGAAATTGAGTTCCCGCTCGCACCCCGCTTTCAACCGCTCTGAAGTATTTTTATGGACAGCAGCACACAATAGCGAACCATCATGGCTGACGACCATTAACAGGCTCCTCTGCCCCCCCCCCCCCCCCCCCCCCCCCCCCCGTCCCCCGTAGCGCTCGATGAAAGGTGTCGCCGGACGCCGCGTTATTTGTTACCTGAATGACGCTCCGGGGCTTCCGCACACCGGCTGAGAAATATGAGCGCTCGGGTTTCTGCCCCATTGGCTAAGAGGAACATTTCCCCCCGGGTTCCCGCGATTAGTTTGCCACCCCCCCCCCCCCTCCCCCTCCCTCCCCCGCAAGGTGTGATTCTCCCCTAGAGCTGTTTGTCACGGCAGCGTAAAGTATCGCCCTCGAGTCGCACGCCGCTGTACTAAAATGCATCACAACACGGAGGGTTTGTCAGTCCGTTGTCAGGGCGTTTCCCCCCCCCCTCCCAGAAAAAAAAATATGAGCGGGCGCGATGCTTTATGTGCCGGGACCTTAAGCCAACTCCGCCATGCCCACACCTAACAATGCCAGCTTCTTCCAAAACAGGTCGTAGCATTTGCATAGAAATTGGTTCTAGATCTGGAGATGGGGCCTTCCAAATGCAGAAACGCTTCCCCCCTCTCTCTCTCTCTCTCTCTCTCTACACACACACACACACAAATAAACACACAGTCATATACGGAGTCTGTTCCTTTAAGGCCCAATCACTTCGGAACAATAAGCACTCCTCAAGGAAGTCAGAGGGAGGACATGATGAGAAATAGATCTAAGACGACGCTTCATGTTTACCAAAGAAGCGAGTGGCAGCGAGAGAGGATTTAACACGCAGAGATCCTCTATACTGCATTCTCTTTCAAGATATCTGTAATTTACATGCCTTTGGTCCTCCAAATTCCATTCCCACTTGTTTTCATATTCATGTGTTGATTACATAAGGG